>NC_029788.2:4839677-4843212 GCF_000816755.2 Arachis ipaensis
AAGAACTGCATTACTAGCACCAGAAACATGGGCAACTTCCATTTCTTTCTGCTTTGCATTCTTGCCTTAAATTTTGTTCTTGATTCTGTACACAAGAGTGTTGCCTTTCAAAGTGATGATACAACAACTACACAAATCAGCAACCATTTCAATGTTGTTGAAGTCAGCTCTTTGCTGCCAACCTCTACATGCAACCCTTCTTCTAAACAAGGTTGGTTCATTCCTTCTTGTTTCTTACTTCATCAAACGAAATTGAAGTGAAGTGAATGTTCCTTCTCAGTTGATGATATTTTATCATGAATTTGTATTATTGTAATGTATTGTTTATTACTCTCTATCAGATTTCTTATTTGGTTTGAACTATGTAGTGTCATCGGAAGAAGAGGAGTCTCTGGAACTAGTCCACAACTATGGACCCTGCTCCCCAAAGAACCATGGAAAAGCAAATGCTCCATCCATGCTTGAAATCCTTGAAAGAGACCAAAAAAGAGCGAGCTTGATGGTGTCGAGGCAGAGCTATGGAAAGAACCAGGTTCAACTCAAATGGCAAGATGGTACATATGCTATAAATGTGGGGATAGGAACACCTAAAAGGATGTTCACATTCAACATTGACACCGGTAGTGATCTCTTATGGATTCAATGTCTACCCTGCAAGCTGGGAAAGCCAAATCATGATTGTTACCAGCCAAAACGTCCACTTTTTGATCCATCAAAATCTTCAACCTACACCAAAATTACTTGTCCCTCACACACATGCAGTTTGACCAATACTACTTTAGGTAATTGTGTGATCAAAATGAATTTATTACATTTCAAGATTCCAAAATATTGACGGCATCATGTTTAGGAATCTGCATCATTACTCTTTCTGAATTTCATGAATTCTGCAGGGTACACACAATGCATTTCCTCATCATGCACGTATCTGGGAGCTTACTTAGACGGATCTTTGATCTTCGGATACATGGCTAAAGAAACATTATTTGTTGGCTCCAAAACCTTCAAGGGGATCATGTTTGGGTGCAACGAAGTCACCTTTAATGCCACCCTTGACAAGACTGATGGCATAATTGGGCTTGGCCAAGGATTCTTATCCTTTGTAGAACAAACTTCCAATACATATAACAAAGTGTTTTCATATTGTCTCCCCTCAAAACCAAACCGTGTTGGTTTTCTCAGATTTGGTAAGACTAAACAAGTTTCGAAATCCTTAAAGTTCACAAAGCTAGGAAGAGATAATGCCATTGAACTCACTGGGATAAAAGTTGGTAGCACCACTATTCCCATAACTGTTAAGAAGGATACTGCATTCATTGATTCTGGTACTGTCATTACAAGGTTACCTTCCAAGGATTACATTAAGTTGCGAGAAGCATATCGAAAAGCCATGACCGGTTATAGATTTGTGGGAGCAATTTCTGTTGCCGATACATGTTACAACATTGACGGTCACAAGAAGCTTAAACTTCCAAAAATGAGCTTCTTGTTTGAAGATGGACTTGTTTTGAATATACCACCCAGTGGAGTAGTTATACCTTACAACTCCACTGTTGTTTGTTTCCCATTTGCAGCAACTCCAGAAACTCCCGGAGGCGAAGATTTTGTACTTCTTGGAAACTACCAGCAGAAAACACTAGAGGTAGTGTATGATGTTGCAGGAGGAAAACTTGGGTTTGGCCATGGTGGTTGCAAATAGTAATATTGCAAAAGGTAGCCACAAAGTTTGGCTTAAAAAATTGTCTAAGTCTGGGATCAGAGGTTTTCTAGCAGTCAGATCATAGAATGTACTGCATATAAAACATCTTTTACCTTCCTTGATATCAGAATAAGATTCAGATCGTAATAAGAGTCCTTATTAGATCAGAAAACAATGATACTGACAAATTTCATTGAGATTTCACAAGTAACACTATACTTGGATACCACCTAGCAAAATCAAAAGGTCGAACGTTTTAAACGTAAGATCCACTTTGTACTCGTCAACAAAATATTCAATGTTCTGAATCTCTTCTAGCTTTATAATGCTGATCTCCACATAAAGCAGGTTGCTTGTTTGATAATCTATGACACCATGTATCATATAAATTCAAAGGGCAACTCACCTCAGAATAAATAACTAAAAGGAATGAACAACATTTTGCACAATATTCTTTTATATAATATAATACATCATAAGATACAATTGTGAACCAACAAATTTTTCATGTCACCCAAGACACTCAACTGTAAGAGAATACTAGAGTAGAGGAGCATAGTGTTATAATCAGAATACTTCCTAGGGTATATTGTAAAGAGGTAAAAAAGTTATTTCAGAGATTTTAATTGACAAAAACTTAGTTCACGCAGGATGAGTGGCTAATTGTTTGCCTCCCTCAGCATATTTAAGATGGCAAGGAACAAGTTCAGAATGTCGAGATAGAGAGTGACTGAAGCCCCAATGTACTCATCATAAGTGAAGCGTTTGATCAGGTTGTCAGTGTCGTATATAATGTAACCAGAGAAAATCATAGCACCAATTCCACCATAAATAGCATGAGCTGCTGGTCCAAATGGGAAGAACATCTGCGCCAAAGGACAAGGAGTCTTAAGTAACATGCAAGTCAACAAGAACCCAATACTAGAATGCTAAACTAACTAATTGGAGATTTATAAAACCACATAAAAAAAGACTACTGAGTACTCCATCCATCCGGCCATTCCATAATGATGGTTGTTTTGACTTTTTTGGTAAATTGACAAAACAATCCATCTAGATACAATTGTGTACAAATGCATTGGTTTATGAATGTAACTAAAAAATCAAAATGATCATCAATGTGGAACAGAAGGATTAATTACTATAACTCAATGAAAAAGGGGATGGATTCTATTCTAACCTGCATCATGCCAACGAGAAACAGGGTAAAGAGACTAGTGAATAAAAATGGGCCAAGGAAGCTAAAATCCTTGCCCTTCTTGGAAGCCCAAAAGGTATAGCCAGTGAGTGAGGAAACCACAGCAGAGGTCAAAATCAAAGCCTCAAGCACAATTTTTCCTGCAATAATTTCCATTAAGACATGACAAAAATCAGATAAACCATAACAGCAACAACCTGCAGTGCTGCCGCAAGTTTTGCTAAGTAAACAAAATTGAAGTCCATGAAAGGATCAGATATCCTTCAAAGAATACATCTATAATTACTAAGCTTGGAAATAGCTACTCCAAGATTAGCTGATATCTCACATCAATCTAGCAAGTGTTAACCGTAAATGCAACTAGAACCAGATCAGAAAATACTATATCAGTCTCTATAGAAATTAAATTATGACAACCAAGCTTTTTTATTTAATATGATAATCAACAGTTCTCTCAAGCTAGCAGAATGGAACTTTAATAGAATAATATAATACTTGCTAGTGAAACCAAAACCTGAAAAATAGAGAATATTATAGCAAATTAACATGTTTAGATAGAGATCTAACACGCTATGAAAATAGGAATAAATAAAGGCATTTCATTATGTGAACTAATAACTTACCAAGGAGTATGCAGA
>NC_029788.2:4844819-4846236 GCF_000816755.2 Arachis ipaensis
TGCTGGTCCAAATGGGAAGAACATCTGCGCCAAAGGACAAGGAGTCTTAAGTAACATGCAAGTCGACAAGAACCCAATACTAGAATGTTAAACTAACTAATTGGAGATTTATAAAACCACATATAAAAAAAGACCACTGAGTACTCCATCCATCCGTCCATTCCATAATGATGGTTGTTTTGACTTTTTTGGTACATTGACAAAACAATCCATCTAGATACAATTGTGTACAAATGCATTGGTTTATGAATGTAACTAAAAAATCAAAATGATCATCAATGTGGAACAGAAGGATTAATTACTATAACTCAATGAAAAAGGGGATGGATTCTATTCTAACCTGCATCATGCCAACGAGAAACAGGGTAAAGAGACTAGTGAATAAAAATGGGCCAAGGAAGCTAAAATCCTTGCCCTTCTTGGAAGCCCAGAAGGTATAGCCAGTGAGTGAGGAAACCACAGCAGAGGTCAAAATCAAAGCCTCAAGCACAATTTTTCCTGCAATAATTTCCATTAAGACATGACAAAAATCAGATAAACCATAACAGCAACAACCTGCAGAATGGTTCTCCGAATTCTACATCTAAGAGCAGAGGAAGAATGGCACTGAACCTTCTGTGTTGGCACAGGAAATGCCAACGGTCAAGCTAATCGAGACGGTGAAAAGCCCCAATAAGATGTAGTTGTGGGGATGCTTCTGCTGATACCTGAGTAATGGGATCAAAACTGCAAACAACACATTCAAATTCGTTTGCATCAAGTTTGGCATGTATATACTAAGAGAACCATACACAAGACTATACTACTCAACAAGGTTACAATTCAATTCAGAATTACATACAAAACCCCCCAAAATGCCTGCATAATCAAAAAATTATGAATTGTTTTGAAAAATATACTTTTTAACCAAAGGTCCCCGAGATCCAAACATGAGAATTGATTGACGTACATATGAAGGGAAGAAAAACGACGATGAGGAGGAGAAGGGAATTCCCTCTGAGAAGATCGTTGAGCGGGGAATATAAGACGGTGAGGAGGGAGACGAGGGTTGTGAGAACGATCTGGAAGGAGAGGATCCCGTAGACTTTCCGTATGAATCCCCATCGGAGCTGGTTCTCGCCGGGGCTGAGTCCGGGGAACAGCGTCTCGCCCGATTCGACGTCGTATTGATGCGGCTTCTTGCTAATGGGCTCGCTCGTCGCCAAATTGGCGTACCCCTGCCCCGTTTGAAACATCTTCTTCCACCTCCTTTTCTATCTTTCTTTTCTCTACAAATAAATATTCAAGCTAAGGCTTTCATCTCAATATATATATATGCATTTTACCTTTGACTCCATCAATGGTCACAATCCCCTTAGAATAATTACTGCACAAATAATTTCATATAATAAATTTGTCATTATAGATTATTACATTG
>NC_029788.2:4846462-4848191 GCF_000816755.2 Arachis ipaensis
TAAGAGAATACTAGAGAAGAGGAGCATAGTGTTATAATCAGAATACTTCCTAGGGTATATTGTAAAGAGGTAACAGTTATTTCAGAGATTTTAATTGACAAAAACTCAGTTCATGCAGGATGAGTGGCTAATTGTTTGCCTCCCTCAGCATATTTAAGATGGCAAGGAACAAGTTCAGAATGTCGAGATAGAGAGTGACTGAAGCCCCAATGTACTCATCATAAGTGAAGCGTTTGATCAGGTTGTCAGTGTCGTATATAATGTAACCAGAGAAAATCATAGCACCAATTCCACCATAAATAGCATGAGCTGCTGGTCCAAAGGGGAAGAACATCTGCGCCAAAGGACAAGGAGTCTTAAGTAACATGCAAGTCGACAAGAACCCAATACTAGAATGTTAAACTAACTAATTGGAGATTTATAAAACCACATATAAAAAAAAAGACTACTGAGTACTCCATCCATCCGTCCATTCCATAATGATGGTTGTTTTGACTTTTTTGGTACATTGACAAAACAATCCATCTAGATACAATTGTGTACAAATGCATTGGTTTATGAATGTAACTAAAAAATCAAAATGATCATCAATGTGGAACAGAAGGATTAATTACTATAACTCAATGAAAAAGGGGATGGATTCTATTCTAACCTGCATCATGCCAACGAGAAACAGGGTAAAGAGACTAGTGAATAAAAATGGGCCAAGGAAGCTAAAATCCTTGCCCTTCTTGGAAGCCCAGAAGGTATAGCCAGTGAGTGAGGAAACCACAGCAGAGGTCAAAATCAAAGCCTCAAGCACAATTTTTCCTGCAATAATTTCCATTAAGACATGACAAAAATCAGATAAACCATAACAGCAACAACCTGCAGAATGGTTCTCCGAATTCTACATCTAAGAGCAGAGGAAGAATGGCACTGAACCTTCTGTGTTGGCACAGGAAATGCCAACGGTCAAGCTAATCGAGACGGTGAAAAGCCCCAATAAGATGTAGTTGTGGGGATGCTTCTGCTGATACCTGAGTAATGGGATCAAAACTGCAAACAACACATTCAAATTCGTTTGCATCAAGTTTGGCATGTATATACTAAGAGAACCATACACAAGACTATACTACTCAACAAGGTTACAATTCAATTCAGAATTACATACAAAACCCCCCAAAATGCCTGCATAATCAAAAAATTATGAATTGTTTTGAAAAATATACTTTTTAACCAAAGGTCCCCGAGATCCAAACATGAGAATTGATTGACGTACATATGAAGGGAAGAAAAACGACGATGAGGAGGAGAAGGGAATTCCCTCTGAGAAGATCGTTGAGCGGGGAATATAAGACGGTGAGGAGGGAGACGAGGGTTGTGAGAACGATCTGGAAGGAGAGGATCCCGTAGACTTTCCGTATGAATCCCCATCGGAGCTGGTTCTCGCCGGGGCTGAGTCCGGGGAACAGCGTCTCGCCCGATTCGACGTCGTATTGATGCGGCTTCTTGCTAATGGGCTCGCTCGTCGCCAAATTGGCGTACCCCTGCCCCGTTTGAAACATCTTCTCCTTTTCCCTTTTCTATCTTTCTTTTCTCTACAAATAAATATTCAAGCTAAGGCTTTCATCTCAATATATATATATGCATTTTACCTCATCAATGGTCAATGGTCACAATCCCCTTAGAATAATTACTGCACAAATAATTTCATATAATAAATTTGTCATTATAGATTATTACATTG
>NC_029788.2:4848217-4860900 GCF_000816755.2 Arachis ipaensis
CTGAGAATTTTGATGGGCCGATAAGTAGAATTAATATTGAGTTTGGCCCTAAAAATTTTCAGGTGGAATTTAAATTGATCCTTAAAATTACAATTGATTTAATTTAGCAAACAAAATTTATAATAATAACTCATTTTAAACCTTAAATCGATTTTTGTAAATAATGTATTGATTTTACATGTTAACTTGCTAAAATTTGAACTTCTCACTCAGATTTAAAAGCTACAATAATAAATTTAGGAAGAATTTAAATTATAACAAGTTAATATATCAAATTAACACCTTAATAAAAATGAGTTCAAAGATTAATGTAAATTGTCATTGTGAATTTCGAGATCTATTTTTTTTTTTTTACCAAAGATAGGAATAAGACTCGAATCCGCAACCTCTAAATGAGTATGAAAAGAGATTTAAACTATAACTCGTTAGCATATATTAAAATTTAAAGTGTTATATGCAAGGTTCTGAGAACCGAACCGGTTATCGAACCGTTTTAGTCACTGATTCACTGGTTTATTGGTTCAATCGGTCCAACCGTAATTCAACCGAAAAAACCGTTTTAGAATAAAATAATAAATAAATTATAAATAAACATCTTAAAATATCTTTTAAATTTAAAATACTACATAAAAGATCATCAACCAAAGCCATATATATTTTTTTTTTTGGTGACAAAGCCATATGATCTTATGAAAATATACTAATAAAACTAAAATTAAACATAGAATTACAAGTCATCATCTAGATTTTCAATGATATAAAAAATTAAACAATTCTGATTCCAATGAATCGAAATAGAAATTGAAACTTTATATTGGCTAGCCTGTGTTTCATAACCCTTTGGAAGTTTGATAATGAGAGAATGAGCATTGGCTACTCTTGCAGCTTTTTCAATCTCAACTTGGTCAGCATCAGATCTTTCTAAGAGTATGTTTTCTCTAATTGTTGCCGCAAACAAAGCCGGTTTTTGGCTCACTATTCCTATTTTCTGCCTCAACCATTTTAGCTTCAAACTCTTAACATCATGCCTATCTAGAAAAATTTGTCCTACACACAATTTCTTCAATTAATTAGTGTCACATAATATACCATACCATATCATGTGGCCTTTAATTAATATGCATAACTTCAGTTCCAGATTTTTTTAACAAGCAAGTAAACTACATACTAAACAAGAATGCAACTTTACCTCATGTAGGGTCATAGAATCTCTCTATGAAGGACATAATCGTGCTCTTTCCGGAGCTGCTGCTGAGCAATCCTCAATGTAGATGAGTAACCTTAGCTTGCAGTGCTCTATTCTCCCCAACAAATGCCAACACCACTCTGAATTAAACAACAGTCTGCAAAACAAACAAAAGCCTCAACAACATCAACAACAATCACAACACCAACCCAGATTAATACTTTAGTGTATTATTAACCTGTTCAACAATGTTGCCTGCTTGAGAAAGAACTTCTTGGCCTTTAGTAGAGAGCTTGGTCAAAGTGATTTGTGAAACTGTGAATGGCTCAATGATAGCTACAAAGAAATAAATCCGTTTTTAGCAATAATTTCAACAACACAACATCAATTATTTGATTTCTATTCACAATTTCACATTCAAAAAATAAAAAAGGCAGCAACAGAATAACAAATCCATTTTTAGCAATAATTTCAACAACACAAAATCAATTATTTGATTTCCATTCACAATTTCATATTTAGAAATAAAAAAAAGCAGCAACAGAGTAACAAATTCATTTTTAGCAATAATTTCAACAACACAAAATCAATTATTTGATTTCCATTCATAATTTCACATTCAGAAATTAGAAAAAAAAAAAAGCAGCAACAGAGTAACAAAAAATAATTATTCAACAATTATTATTACAAAAAAAATTAATACCTAGGGCTAGAAGCTGGATCTTGGAAGGCTGGAACAGGGCAGAGCTGGCGGTGGTGTGGAAGTGGCTGGGGACAGTGGCTGGGAAGACAGTGGCCGACACGGTGATGTGGAACAGAGTTGGCGCCGGCGGGAAGTGGTTGCGCGACGGAGGCAGGAGGCGAGACCGGCGACGGTGGCTTCGATTTTCGAAGCTCAAACGGCGGTGGCTGGAAGGACGTTGCGCCGGTGCCTTAGAAGCTCGAAGTTGGGATGGCGGCGGTGGCTGGACCGACTTGCACCGGGGGCTTCAATGAGGTGGAGACGAATTGGGGCTGGAGTCTGGACTCTAGACTGCTGCTTCGCGTTGCTGGAGAGTGGAGATTAGAGGGAAGATGGGTGAGGAAAATTTTAAAGTTCAGACGTAAGTCATTTTCAGAAATTTTAAAAATTAATCAAATTAGTCGTTATATAATTTTTTTATTTTTTTTATAATATTAAATTTAAATTATTTTTATACTACTAATTTTAATAAAAATGTAATTGACAATCAAAAAATTAGTAATTGTATCTTTTTTTTTAAAAATTTTTTTTAATAAAATTATCTCTCCTTTAATTCTTGTCAAAATCTCTCTTATTCTTTTCTATTCTAAAACATTTTTCTTACATTATTACATTTTGCTGGAATATATATTCTCAAAATCAAAATTTATGTATGTTAACCTAAATGAAAGTAATACCGTAATGAAAAAAAAATGATGTATAAATTTTTATTAACTTTGTTTAGGTTAACATACATAAATTTTGATTTTGAGCATATAACTTTGTTTTTTTTGACTCGAACCCGTGACCTCTTAATTGAGTATGGGGAGTCTATGCCATTTGAGTTATAACTCATTGGCCAAAAAATTTGGAAAGATATGTGACTCGAACCCGCGACGACCTCTTAATTGAGTATGTGGAGTCTATCTTAATTGAGTATGGGGACTCTATGCCATTTGATCTATAACTCATTGGCAAAAATTTGGAAAGATATGTGACTCGAACCCGCGACCTCTTAATTGAGTATGGGGAGTCTATGCCATTTGAGTTATAACTAATTTAGGTTAACAAATACATACATTTCAATTTTGAGTATATATATATTACAGCAAAATGTAATAATGTATGAAAAATATTTTATAATAAAAAAGAATAAGAGAGATTTTGACAATAATTAAAGGAGAGATATAATTTTATTGAAATTTTTTAAAAGAAGAAAAGATTACTAATTACTAATTTTTTGATTGTCAATTACATTTCTATTAAAATTAGTAGTATAAAAAATATTTTAAATTTAATATTATCAAGAAAAAATAAAAAATTATATAAAAACTAATTTGATTAATTTTTAAAATTTTAGGGATGAAAATGACTTACATCTGAACTTTCAAGGGCTATTTTGATTATAAATAACTTTTTTACATGTCAAGTGCCACGTGGCATGCCAGGTGTCACTGAGCTGACACGTCAACCAATCATCTTGTGACACGTGGCATTAACCCCCACGTCATCATCCAACTGACGGAAGGACTAACGTAACGAATCGTATATCTTTCGGGGACGATTTCGATTAACTTTATCTTTCGAGGACCAAAATAGAGATCGGGGTATCTTTCAGGGACGATTTTGGCTATTTACTCTAATAACTAAATTATTTTTACATAGAAATACTTACAGAATTTAATACTTAATTTGATTCTGAAATTAAAAGTCCAATTTCATATGGAAAATTCTAGGTTCAGCAACTTTTGTGTTTTATGGCCAGCACTTAACCATCAAAACAAAAGTGAGTGATTTTTCAGTTTTCACCATTAAATATAATCTCACACCATTAAAAATACTATTGATGGCCAATTGATGGTTACAAAACACCAAAATTATTGGCCCCTATCATTCCTCATTTCATATAACAAATGTTCTGAAAACCGGTTTGAACCGGTCGAACCGCGAACTATTGATAAATACAGTTCGAACAGAAGACAAAACCGACAGATTTTAAAACCGACATTGGACCGTTAAACCGGCCGAAAATCTGTCGGTCGAACCGAATCATGACCATCCGGTTTTTAAATTTTAACAAAAACGTTGCGTTTCATCGTGCAGAGATGGGCAACCCTAAGGACTATTTTGATTATAAATCTTTTTTACATGTCAAGTGCCACGTGCCACTGATCTGATGCCACATGTCATTGACCTGACATGTGACATGTCAAGTGTCATTGAACTGACACGTCAACCAATCATCTTGTGACAAGTGGCATTAGCCCCCCACGTCATCATCCAACTGACGACGGAAGGACTAACATGATGAATCGTGTATCTTTTAGAGACGATTTCGATTAACTTTATCTTTCGAGGACCAAAATAGAGATCAAAGTATTTTTCAGGACGATTTTGACTATTTACTCTTGGTTATTAAAATGATGAGCAGGTGTTTTGCAGAAGTGGATACCCGAAAAGAATCGGAGCCTTTGGAGTTGGGACATGTATCATGTATGTTTATCCAGCGAAGGTCAAACACTTCGAAGAAGAACATCAAAACGGCATCATAATCTACGTTTTGTGATCGTTTCCCTTTCCGAGTCCCTGTTCTTCACCAACCCCGACCCTCTAGTTTAAGTTCTTTTCGCCACTCGCCACCCGCACGCACACTTTTGAATCTCCAGTTTCTCTTTCGTGCTATCAATCAATCCACCGAATCCTACGAGGTAATTTAGTTCCCCCAAAACCCTAGCTTTTTGCTTTCTTTCCTGCTGCGTTGACTTCCTTCTTATCATGCTTTCCCTCTCTCAACTTCTTAATTTCACGCGCTGTTCCTTTATCTTCGTTACTCTCATTAGATTTCATTATTCTGTTGCGATCCCTATCAATTAGATTATGGTATTTTCTGATCAAATTGTGTGCTTACATAGATCGTTGGAGAAACCTGCCTGTAGAATTAAGATAGGGAATCATTATATTTGTTGACAGCATGAATCTTTCAGCTGTTGCAGGAACGGTGCCTCGTCGTTAGAAACACTCGGCGTGCTTCTGCTTGCACCTGAGAGGAGAAACATAAAAGATCAGCTTTTTAAAGAGTTTAAACTTTAAACACCCCAAGTTTTGCCATGACCTTACTTTGTTGTCGATACCAATAATTAGACTAAATGGAGAATGACTTGTGAGCATGATTTTGAAGGAGAACCCTGTAGGTACTGAGCTTGCAATGAGTAATATCAATGTGGAGGAGGAAATAGATTTTTCATGTGAACCGTACATTGGTTTGGAATTTGACTCACCGGATGATGCACTCAAGTTCTACACGTCATATGCAAATCGAGTTGGATTTAAAGTTCGGATTGGTCAGCTGTATCGATCAAGATCAAATGGGTCAGTTTCTTCTCGAAGATATGTGTGCTCAAAGGAGGGATATCAGCTCAGTTCGAGAACAGGTTGTCCAGCATTCATAAGAGTGCAAATAAATGCTTCTGGAAAGTGGGTTGTTGATCATTTCCAAAAGGATCACAATCATGATCTTGAAATTGAAAATGGAAATTGCACACCAACAGTGCAGCAGAAAGGTGCTGCAGCTTTCAAGTCCTTTACTGAAGTATCCCGTAGGCCAAGGAAGAAATTGCTTGAATCCTGTAATGAATCTTCTGGTCCCATGGGCATTATTGATTTCAAGCGACTGAGAAAGGAAGAACTCGAAGGACAGTTCCGAACTGAACCATATGTAGGTCAAGAGTTTGGTTCACCCAATGAAGCCTACCAATTTTATCATGCATATGCAGCATATGTTGGTTTTGGAGTTCGAATTGGTCAATTATTTCGTTCTAAGAATGATGGATTGATCACATCCCGCCGATTTGTGTGCTCAAAAGAAGGGTTCCAGCACCCTTCACGGGTTGGGTGCGGGGCCTATTTGAGGATTAAGAGACAGCCATCGGGAAAGTGGGTGGTGGACCGTCTCCACAAAGATCATAATCATGATTTGGGCTCTGAAAGGGAGGGTAGGCCAAAAAGTATTCCTGATTCCAATATTTTGGCTGAAGAGGTAGATACTGGATTTGTAAATGGTGATTTATTTCGGATAGACAACTATCCTGTCCCCAGAGGAACTAGACAAAATCACATTAAAAGTGATTGGTACAGCATGCTTCTAGAGTATTTTCAATCAAGACAAGCAGAAGATACAGGATTCTTTTATGCTGTGGAAGTTGACAATGGTAACTGTATGAGCCTATTTTGGGCTGATGGCAGATCTAGATATTCATGTAGTCAGTTTGGTGATGTCCTTGTTATTGACACTTCCTACCGTAAGAGTGTCTATTTGGTGCCGTTTGCCACCTTTATTGGAGTTAACCATCACAGGCAACCTGTGCTTCTTGGAAGTGCTTTGATTGCTGATGAATCTGAAGAGTCTTTCGCGTGGTTATTTCAGACATGGCTGAGGGCAGCATCTGGCCGGCAGCCTCTATCGATAATTGCTGATCAGGACATTGCAATCCAGAGGGCAATAAGAAAAGTCTTTCCAAGAACCCATCATCGCTTTTCATTGTGGCAAATCAAGGCAAAGGAACAAGAGAATTTGGGTATAATGGGTGATGGATTTACAAAAGATTATGACAAATGCATTTACCAGAGTCAGACAGTTGATGAATTTGACGCCACATGGGCTGCCTTACTCAACAAATATGGACTGAAGGACAATCCTTGGCTAAAAGAAATGTATGAGAAGCGGGCATCCTGGGTTCCATTATATTTAAGGGGCACATTTTTTGCTGGCATACCCATGAATGAAAGTGTTGATTCATTCTTTGGTGCAATTTTAAATGGCCAAACGTCTCTCGTGGAATTTATTCCAAGGTATGAAAGAGGTCTTGAGCGACGCCGGGAGGAAGAAAGAAACGAGGATTTCAATACTTCTAATTTTCAACCATTTTTGCAAACAAAGGAGCCAGTTGAAGAACAATGTAGAAGGCTTTACACTCTTACCATATTCAAAGTACTTCAAAAAGAGCTTTTGCAGTGCTATAGTTATCTTGGGTTTAAAGCTTTTCAAGAAGGGAGCATCAGCCGATATATGGTGCGTAAGGGAGGAAATGATATGGAGAAACACCATATAGTTACATTTAATGCATCTAATCTTAGCATTAGTTGTAGCTGTCAGATGTTTGAATATGAAGGTGTTCTTTGTAGACATGCTTTGAGGGTTTTCCAGATACTGGAATTAAGAGAAGTTCCTTCTCGCTACATCTTGCACAGATGGACTAAAAATGCTGAGGATGGTGTTTTCCCTGATTTAGAGTCATGGAGTAGTTCTCAGGAACTCCGGAGTTTGATGCTATGGAGTCTAAGAGAAACTGCGGCTAAGTACATAGATGCAGGTGCAACATCTATTGAAAAGTATAAACTTGCTTATGAGATTTTGCGTGAGGGTGGGAGAAAGCTTTGTTGGCACAGGTGATGAATACTTCTGTGAGGTTGTACATAGTTGTAAGATTGTTTCTTTTTTACCCTGAAGCCTTGAATTGTTCATTTGTGATATCAGTTTAGCTCTTCTAATCAATTACAAACATTTTGCGTCCATCTTAGTGTTTCAACAATTCAAAGTAATCAATGGTTCAGTTTTCTGTTTCTATCAGTCGCTTGATCCCTTCCCTGGAGATTACTGACTTCTTAGATGGATTAACATTAGAGCCTTCTTATGATAAAGTGTGACATCGGTTTCACCTTGATTTGTATTAATTAAGCTGCACCACCCCTATTTTGTTGCTTATTTCCACCGCAATATATACTACAGGTGGGGGTTTCCAGTGAGCAGCATCTGCTGTATCTGGTGATAAAATGGTTTGAAGTAATCATCATTATATTTGAAGGAGGATCTCTTACAGTCTTACTAATCATATTCTTCTTGCTAAATGCATTCCCAACTTTATCGATTAAGTAAAAAAAAAGGGAATTTTTATTCAGTAGAGGGAAAATAAAAACTGTATTGAGTGGTTAAGATGACTGTTGATGAGATTTGATTGGTGATATAAATTGTAGTTTGGGTTAAAGCTTGTTTCTCATAATTTTTGTCTAAAATCAATATTTGGTAGGTTAAAAGTAAATATGTTGAAGCCGTGCCCATTTATCATCCAAAATTACTGGGTTTTCAACTTTTCATTTTTCTGATTTGATTTGGAAAATGAAAATGAAGTCAGCTTCTTGTTTTAGTACTGGAATCAAATAGAAAATAGGTTTATACCAATTGAGAGCATAATTTCCTTCTTTATGCAGTGGGATATTAGAAATTGTAACTGTTATATTATATAGACATCATACCAACTGACTCATGCAAGAGGAGAAGGCAAGTCCCTATCAGTCTTTGAGAACTAGATTGATGCAGCCATATAGAGGCAAATGGATAAGCCAAACCACAGAAAATTCCAAGCACCCCTGGGTTCTGTACTTCTGTTACTCTCTACTTTGTCTTTTTCTCGCCCTCTGTTTTTTTCGGTAGGTAGGACATGGAATGGGCAATAGCTTGTCAACAAATCACACCTGCTATTAAACGCTGCTTATATGAGAAGCTTGTTGGTCAATTTTGCCAACTTTGGTTAAGTGGAGTGAATTATAAATCAGAATTATTCACAGTAAAAACTCCATTATAGAATGACCCAAGCTCCACATAGTTACCTCAATGATATGTTTTATCTTTTGATTTTTTAACTGTTTTGGAGTTTTACTCTTTTAATGAGACAAAGGTCTCCATTTATTTTGGGAATAAAAATTTTATCAAGGAGTAGAAGCCTGGGGCTACAATACTTAGCAGGTAAGAAACCTTACCTCTGTCTTCCAATGGCCCAATGGTAAAGTTTGTATCTTTTTGTGTTTTTACTTTTATGGGCAACGAACGAATGAGGGGTCTTGCAAATGGAATAGGTGATAGGATCTTAGAAATTATGAAATTATCTTTTATTTAATTTATACATTACTTTTATTAATTTATTGTGTGACTTTAGTATTCATTTTGCTTTGGGATGGCAAAGGAATAGAGGATAAGCCACTAGTTTCTACTCTCTCAATGATGTCCTTATCCTGAACATTCACTTCTTATCTTCTAAAAGATAAAGGTCCCCAACCCAATGGAAGTTCAGGGTAAGGACATGATTGAATGCAGTTATCAAGTTGAAGATTTTCAAGCTAATTAGGATGAGAGTAGATGAAAAATTGAAAAAGATGGTTACTATAGAGTAAAGATAAACTTCGATTAAGAGTTCAAATGCAGTGTTTTGGACTTATTCATTTGTATATTCAGTCTGTGAGCTTGAGCTGACACTAGCATCATCTTATTGGACCATTTATGATAAATTATTTCATATTTATGGTGTATCATGTGGGACTCTATTTCCTCACATTATGATTTTCAGATTACTTAATAGTGAACCTTATCACTAGCTTACATACATGATTTTTTTAAACTATAAAACATAATTGAAAGACTAAATAATTAGGTCTAAGGCTAACATGTCACCTATGAGTAGAGTAAATATAATCATATATAGTGCTCCAACATCAAGTAATAATTTCATTTAACAGTTGTATACCATGCACTCATAGTTTGGGAAAAATTTCAAGTGAACTAAGGAATATCGGTGTTCTAGTTGTTTTAACCGTTAATTTCAATTAATATATATTATATATATTTTTTATAATTTAGATCAATAGTTAAAACAACTGAAATACCGGTATTTCCGATATACTTAAAACTCTTCCCATAGTTTATAGTTTGATTCAGACAGGATTCACCATTGATCCTTCATTCTTTAGGTATCATTTGACATCTATTTTATAACAAAAAAGACAAGCAAAATAGTAGGCGTGTTTCTTGTACCTCTAAAGATTGTTAAAACCGTTTTCAAAACATGTCTCTTTAATTTTTTTTTTTTTTTAAATTGTTTTCTGTATCCTGATTAATATAGCCGATTTCACCTAGTGCCATAAGATTTTGTCGTTCTTGTCATCATTGTCTCCAAGTAAAGACATTTTTAATGTTTTTTTCTTTTTTAATTTTTTCCCCTTCAAGCATATTGTTGATCCCAATATATATATCTCTCTACCTTGGATACAGTAACTAAATGCTACCCTTGTAGTGTATACCATACTTAGGTAGCAGAGAACTTGGTTCCTTAGCATTTTGCTTTATTCCATTCTTGTTTTTTCTTTTTTTCTTTTTTTTTTATGGCCAAAGATAGCATTTTACTTTGCTATATCAACAAAAGAACACGGTTTAGCATAAAACCACACAGAGATCATAAAGTAGTTTTCCAAGTTTTATCCTTCCCTAGCAGAATGTTCCTTTTTTTTTTTTAATTTCTCCAAAAGTAGTTCTTTACTTATCTTTTCAACTTGATGGAAGTCCTTATTCTTCTTTTAGAAATGCAATGTGAACTGAAGATGAGTCATTAAATTTGTGCTTCTTACCCCAATGCAAGAAAGCATATACTTTTTTTTTTCAAGGATGATCTTCACATATATGTAAAAGATTTAAATTTTCTTAATCTTTCACCAAAAGAATGTCATTTTTCACAAAAGTAGTTCGTTACTTATCTTTTCAGCTTGATGGATGTTCTGATTCTTTCATAAGTGCAATAGAATTCACCTAAGATGCATCATTAAATTTATGCTTCTTAGACAATAATGCAAGAAAGCATATACTTCTTTTCATTAGCATAATCTTTCACAAGAACTTAACCATTAGTAAATGTAATTTTTTTCCATAATTAAAACAAAATTCTTATATAAACAAATAAATAAATATAGTTATATATACATTTCCAACAAAAAACAACTCATAACATCATTCTATACACATCTTTGACATATTACACATCATTAAGAACTTAGAACAAAAACGAGCAAAAATAAAGGTTGCAAAGATTTAAAATAATTTACAACATTTTTATTCTTACTCACATAGGATATAAAACAGAACCAAATTAAAAAGCTTAATGCTTCATTGGTGAAACTAGTGTTTCAACATAAACCTCTGCATCAAACCAACCTTTGCCATTCTGAATCCTAGGATACTTGAAGGAACGATCACTTGGGTCAAACAGAACCAAGTCAAACTCAAACATGAGAAGCACTTCACCCTTTTCTGAAACATAATATGGCCCTGAATATGAAAAATCTTCAGGGTTAGGAAGATAAGGAACTGTCACCAATTTGATCCATGACTCTGTCACACCATAATCCTTCATCAGCCACACAACAAAATGAGTTCTTTTATGATCATAACTCATGCACAGACATTCATTAAGAACACCCAAAGTAGGTGTTGATGAAGTCTCCTCTTTTTCATAATCAGGTGGCAGAATTTCCCTGTAACTCTCCTTCTGAAGATCCAAAGAAACTATAATCCAAGAAGAGGTCGATCCAAGAGTGAAATTGGAGGCCCAATTAAGAGTTCCAGTGACGAATTTCCCTGAATTTTGATATGGGGTGACACCATGAGGAAAATCCTGAATCTTCCTCCAAGAATTTGTTGCCATGCTATAAACCTTAACCTTGGATTCACTGAAGAAGTGGTTGGGATCACAGAACACAGCAACAACCTTGTAATCTTGCTTGACATGATCATAGCCAAGACCAAAGGAAGTGAAGCAACCGGGTCTCCAATTATTGCCCAAAGGTGGAGACTTTTTTGAGACCCTAATGGAGGGGTTCCAGAGAAGAACACAGTCACCTTTAATGGCGAAACAAACAAGGCCGTCACAAGAACCAACGATGCCGTCATGGCGGTACTTGTTCTTGACAGGGTAGTTAAGGTGTTCAGAAATGGTGGTTGAAGAAGTTGAAGAGATGAGAGAGTTTAAGTAACAAGAGTTGAGATGAAACTCAGCGGTTGTGGCACTGAGAATGATTCTGTTATGGTGTGTGAAGTGGTGAAGGTGCTTTTTGATGAAGTAAGAGTCAGAGATGAGAGAGTTCCATGACTTGCATACACACCTGAATTTCAGAAGACACTTCACTGGAATCCTTGACAGAATCTCCACTACAAGCTCTTCTGGAATGAAGGCCTCCATCTCCATGATGCTACTAGTTCTTATCACTCCTCTTTGGTGGTAATCGATTCTTCTTCTTCCCTGCGATGATGATGACATGTTAGTCATGCCCAAGTGTTTGTGTTTTTGTGTGAGGTTTCATTTCATGGGTGGTTGATGATGGTTTATGATCATGATGATGGTGATGGCGATGCTAATCATCATTCATTCATTCATTCATGCTTATTTATACTTATGTGTCTTAGATTACTTTTTCATCTCTTTTTAAATAAAAATTTAATAAAAAGATTAATTTAATTTAGTATATTATCAGTATAAAATAATTTTATAAGCAATTTTATAGGGGTGCACGCGGATCGGATCGGATCGAATATGACCAAAATTTCAATCCGACATCGGATCAGATCTAATATCCGCAGTTTTTAAGGTTGGATCCAATCCGATCTGATCTGCACATTTGCGGATCAGATCGAATCGGATATCGGATATATCTGCAATTTTCGAATCAGATTTGAATAAACACCGCAGATATGTGGATCGGATCTGATCCATAAACACCCTACAATTTTATACGTATATTTAATTAATATAATTAAATAGTTTTTAAATATTATTTTTTATTTAATTTAAAAAAATAAATATTTTTTTAATTTTTTAAACAATTAATATGTAAAAATAGATATTTAAATTAATTAAATAATAATAAATTTTTTAAAAACTAAACAAAAATTAAATTTTAAAA
>NC_029788.2:4860925-4862725 GCF_000816755.2 Arachis ipaensis
ATTTATACATAAATATATTTATAACTGATTTTAGTAATTAATTTTAATATATAAATAACATTTTTACAATTTATAATTATGTGTGCCTGTGCCACGACACCATGCTTCTTGAGTTAACATTCGGGTGCCACGTTGCAGTTAGTTTCAAGGACACTGCCTTGTCTTCAAGCAAGTAAGTTACTTTGTCAGATGTAGTAAAAAAAATTCTCTAGAACGAATCTAAAATGTTCCAGACACCAATTATAACTATTTTTTTATTCTATGACGTCATTATTTGGTTCATTGTTGAATAGTTTGCTTTGATTCCTTTACGCGCTAGAGTCATTGCTTAATACTTATATAATAAAATAAAATTTCATTCCTAATATACCCCATATATCATACAAATTATTAGTAGAGTATGGTTTTCTCTTTTCTGTATTTTTGCTATAATGGATATTTTTAAATTGTATGATGTTTGATGGAGTTAACATTCAGTGAAGGGAAACTGTGTCATTATTATTTAATGCATTATATATTCAATCCTATCATCATTTCTTTAAATATGAAATGATTGCAATGCATTATTTAGGAATCTATATAATATAGAAAAATTTTTAAGTGTATCAAAGAACACTGGTGTTCCAATTATTTTAACCGTTAATTTTAATTAATATATTTATATATATTTTTTATAATTCAAATCAACGGTTAAAACAACTGAAATACCGATGTTTCTGATACACTTAAAACTCTTCCTATAATATAATCACCCACCAAAAGAGAAAAAAGAAATAAGTCCAACCACAATCTTAATCTTATCAAACAGGCACGAATAGATTTCTGTAGTATCTATATCACACACACAAACACATAATATACGATACTGTAAAATATTCATTTTCAACCTATTAGCGCTTTAATAACTTGATATGCTAACATGGTTAGTTCTTGTTAGTGAAGTAATTAGGAATAAACAAATAATAAATACACAAAAATTAAACTCATAAACTAATAATTTAATTTGAATTAATTTTGTACGACTATTCATGTAAAATTATTTTATACTGTTGAATCAAAATTAAATTCATAATCTTTTATCTAATCACATACACCTTATACAATCGACACATAATATAATTGCAAATTAAACGCACCTTAATTATATCAAAGAAAGTATCTCTCTCACAAATTCATTTGCTTCTTTCTTCCTCTGCCACTTCCTTTAGATAAACGAAGATTGGATTGCATTGGTCTTAAAATTCTTATCATTATAATAGAAAGCCCACCCCATCACACTCATGCCAACTCGCCACACTCTCTTTTGTTTTTTTTTAGTTCAATTTTCTTTTCTTTAGATAAGATGACACAGCAACTTGGAAATTCTACGAGTCCCCAAAAAGTTTACCAAGGAAACGACAAATTAATGCCATGAATTGAATTAGAGAAATTTTCATTCTAGTATCTTCTAATATCCCCTTACATGCAAACTTAATAATTGTTTACTTAGGACAATTTTGATACACCTGTCCTGAAAACATTGGTTGATTAATGTAATGTTTATCATCCTATAATCCTTTTTAGTTTTTATCTGCCTTATGAAAAGTCATGGGACACATACTAGCTATCTAAATTGATGATGACTTATTAGAAAAGTGGGATAATGGCTTACAAAACCATCACTTATTAGATGTCAACAGTTGTAAGTGGGAATATACCACTATAAATAAAATCAGCCAAAAATGCATTAAAAAAAAAAAACAAAATATCATTATAACCCAAAAAAGTGCTGCTTATTAGAGTATATATGTGTGCTTTATC
>NC_029788.2:4862730-4870153 GCF_000816755.2 Arachis ipaensis
ACTAACTAATTTTAGTCCGAATAACAATATTTTCAAATTATATAATATAGTTAATATAATCTAAAATTAATAATATACTAAAAAAAACACTAGTATAATTAAAAAACTTGTTTGACAAGTACAAATTAAATGGAACTATATATAACTCATAAAACCAAATACTTAAGTCACCTCATTCCATTCTTTGTATAAATTTATAGTCTTGGTAGAACAAATAACTATTTATTAGGAAGAAAGCACTTCAAAGATTCTATTAATAGTAAAACAATTTTATAGGGTTCAACCAATTTCTGCCAAATCCTATTGAGCTGAACTTTGAAGCTTATTTCACCCCAAAAACAAGAAGCAATATCCAAAATTAACCCCAAATAAACAAAATTAACCCTAGTTAAACCTCTCTCCTTTCACCGTTTCACTTCAACAGCATTCAAAACCATCCAACGACAGTGCCTTTCAACCAGGTTTGTCGGACGCCTTTCTCAACCGCCGTCAACCACTGCAGCGCCTCCGCCCGTCCACGTGCAAGCAACAGCCGGCGTCGGAAGCTTGCCCCAGACTACCGCAACGCCTCCATCCCGTCCACATGCTACTAGCCGCGTTTGTCAGAGGTTTGGTCCAGTCTGCCGCAGCGCCGTTGTGCCGCCCACGTGCGAGCAACCAAGGGTCTAATTCTCACCACAGTGTGTCGCTGCTGCTGCATGTCGTTGTCGCAGCGCCATTGAAGCGTCCCCTTCTCTGCCGGACAACTCGACGCTGGCTTTCCTGCTCTGCTCTAACGAACGTCGCGTCAGACTCCTCTTGCTAGCACCGTGAAGCCTCGCCTAACAGTACTAATCGATTAGTATCTATTCATGGGTGTTTCTTGATTGAAAAGGGTATGAGTAAATTAGTTGTAAGTGGATTTTTAATCAGATCATATGCATATAATGACACAATATAATCATATACAATGAATTTTGATTTGTTGGATGTTGCTGCTGTCTAAAATTAGAGAGTTGATTGAAGGAATTCAAATAGATTTTCTGTGAAACTAACTGTTCTTTTTTTTTTTTTAACTGAGATGGAATAAAATTGGGTTTCATTGTGGTGAATATAGGTCAATGTATTTGTTCGACACTGAATGTTGCTGTCGTTAGGGACCCTCTATTGCTGAGATGCCTATGCATAAAGATTGGATGTTACTGCTTTGTTAGATTGTATTGTATTATTTGTGATAAGATTCTTTGACTTTGCCACAAAAAAAGGGGATGGTGTTTGTGGGTGGTTTGAAATTTAACTACACATTCGCAATATGTTACATTAACTAAACACTGTGAAACAAGGCCCTTTTTTTCCTAAATTTTTTGTGTATACGTTTTTTACCATGATAAACGTATGTTGTTTTTAGTGTATGTGGATGATTTTTGATCGATTTTGTGTATTATTCTTCAATGGAAGGTGTTGATTATTTTTCAATTGTGAAACACTATAAAATCATAATAGACAAATAAATAGAAGTGTGAAAGGTTTCAATTTTGTTAGCATTCCTGACCAACTAGGACATGCCCCCAAGTTTCATTTTCTTGTTAATTACTCCATGTGTTACTTTTTCTAAGTCTGATGCTCCAAGGAGATCGACAAGCTTTAGCATTGTACAATATGAGTAGTAAATGTCAAGTTTAGAACTTAGCTTCAAGTTTCAGCTTCATCCTTGGTTCGGCTACAACTTTGCCAAATAGTAGAATTGTATTTTTGTGTAAGCAACAATTGGGAATAAACTAAATTTGCCAATTTGTTAGTACAGCAAATTAGATGTATTTTATTTTGGTCCTATTTAGTATCTTTCTTCTTATAGACAACTTAAATGTTTATGCAAAAATTTATGTCACATGTTTTTTTATTAAACAAATAGATATTTTTTTTATACTAAATGGATGATTCTTTTAAAAAGAATCATCATTTAAGAAGGGAATTAACTTTGAACTAATTGAACCCATATTATATTTATTGATTCAATTGTTGTGACTTATGAACATTTTTATAGTTAATATATAATAGACATAGATGGCTATTCATATACGTTGACCATAAATGCTTTGTTTTGCTTTCATTTTGTAGGAGCATCCTGAAGAGCCAAGCGCAATATAGAAAAATTTACATTAAATGTTTCTTTTGTTAAACAAATAGATGTTTCTTTTTATATTAAATAGATGATTCTTTGAAATGAATCATCATTTAAGGTGAAAATTAACTTTGAAGTAATTGAACGCATATTGTACTTATTGACTCAATTGTTGTGACTTATGAGCATTTTTATAGTTAATATATAATAGACATAGATGGTTATTCATTTGTTGCATACACTCTGACCACTAGATAATAAATTTAATGATGGGAGTAACACTTGCCTCATAAGTTCATCATTAAGTAGTACTAAGTAATATGTTGTGTATCTGGACTCAGTTTTAATTTGATAAAAATTGTAACTCCAAAATTCAAGTATAATAACCGCATAAAGCAAATAGTGGGTAAAAGAAAAACTATCAAAACACTTTGATTGTTCTTGAAAAAGCAAATAACTAGATATTGTTGTTGTTTTTTTCTTTATCTTTTTTTTCTTCTTTAAATTTTGTTAAACAAGCATAAGGATAAATACAAAAAAAAATTCTCTCTTTTGTGATACTTGTATTCACTATCAATTAAATTATTTTTGCACTAAAAAATAAAGACAAGTAACTTCTGTTAGGTATCTAATTATTTTTGCAAAAATCTAAGTGGATGTCACTTCTGTCAAGTATCAGGATGTTTTTTTCTATCCTAAATAGATGTTACTTTAACAGAAGCCATGTGAATGAAAAATAAAAAAAACTTATCCTACATAAGTAACTATAAATTTGTCATCATACTAAAATGTAATGAAAGGAATCATGATATTCATTCAACTTAGATATACAATTTGCAACACTGTCGATACAGGAACTCATCATGACAAAAAATAATACAAAAAAATCATTCATTTAGTATAAAAAATATCTATTTATTTAACAAAAAAAATTTCTGACGTAGATTTTTACATATTGCTTTTGCCTCTTCAGGATGTCCCTGGAAAGTGAAGCTACACCGTTTAGTAAATTTTATATTTCGTTAGAGGGGGTGAAGCTACATCATTTAAAAAATTGGTATATCATTACTATATAACTAGTTAAACAAAGAATAACTTTCTAGAAAAGGGGTTTGATGGTTGAAACGCATAAAATAGTAAATAAGCAAGTAAAGAAAGCAATAGATGGATTTGGTGTGAAAACAGTATGAGAAAATAGTTAAGGCTTCGGAGATGTTTATCTTTAGGGCTTAAAAGTTCTTACCAACTATTTTAACAATGTATGATTCATTCCAGGGCAAACTGTAATTGTCTAAACCCTAATCTCTTAGTGATTTAGCCTCCTCTAACCTTCATTAACCACCACTCTCATGGTCACTTAATTTCGATTAGAGGATTAAGTTCAAAAACTAGTTTATGGCCACAAAAACTCTAATTATCCAAAGCTAATAGGATTATATATAACATATCCCAATTAGTTTATGTAATTAGCATTTTAGGAGAAATTTATTTTTAAGCTGTAGTTCAAGCGAGATAACTCTCTCAACAATCACAAAAACTCAAGTAGAATAAGGGTCTTACTCTCATTCCACCCAAATTCATAAGATTAAGAATGAAAACAATCCTTGGAATTGAATCAATACATTAATTGAAATAGAAGAATAATAATTCTAATCCATAGAAATAAACAGAGCTTCTAACCTTAACCAAGAGGTTTAGTTACTCATAACTTACAGAGAAAATTAGAGTTCTGAGAAGTATGCCATGCGACGGTCTGATCTGAGATGTCCCTAAAAGGTGGATATTATTCCTTAAGTACTAACCTAATTTTATTTGATACTAAAATAAAATAATAAAGTCTGGGCCTAAAAGATTTTGTTACTAAATAAAAATAATTAAAATATGATAAAAGATAGTTATTAAAAGCTAAATTCCACTAAAGATGCTCCCTTGGGTGATTTTGATCCGTATTTGGCATTTTTCTGGCGTTTTTTGGCGTTTCACGCCGGCAGGGGAAAGTTTTGGCACTGGTTTTGTCCCTCTTGGGCGCTAAACGCCAAGTTTGGCGTTTAGTGCCAGATTTGGCAGTGATTTCAGAAGAAAAGTATAAACTATTATATATTGTTGGAAAGTTATGGAAGTTAGCTTTCCAACGCCATTAAAACTGCATCAATTGGACCTCTGTAGCTCAAGTTATGCTCGTTAGAATGCAAGGAGGTTAGGGTTGACAACATCTACTTTCTTCTTTTGTTTTTGCAATAAACTCTGCCAAATTCATCCCGATTTCACCTGAAATGATAAAAATACCAAAACAACTCAAAGTAGCATCCAAAGATGATTTTTACACTAAAATATAATAAAACTTAATAAAATTTAATAAAAAATAACTAGAAAATGAAGGGAATAAGAGTACAAGATGCTCACGCATCACAACACCAAACTTAAACTATTGCTTGTCCTCAAGCAACCAAAACAATATATGACCAAGAAGAGAAAATGCCTAAGACTAGAGTTGTCAATTAAGCTCAGGTCTAGTTACTGAATGAGGCTAATGACACTCTAATTCTGAATAGGTTTGGCATCTCACTATCCTTTGAAGCTCAGAAGCATTGGTATCCTTCAGGACTAGAACTTAGATGATGTTATAGATTCTCTTCTTTAGGCTCTAATTGATTCTTGAACATAGCTTTTTTCTTTCTTTTCTTTGGTGCTTTGAACCTTGAGCCTAGCCGTGACTCTAAGTGTTTTGTCTTCAATCTTAACTTGAAACAAGAACACCACAAGCACTTAAACTAGGGAACTTCTTTGGGTTCGAATTTTTCTTTCTATTTCTCCCAGACAGTGGTGCTCAGAGCCTTAAGCATACTCTGTAATAGCAATTGGTCACAACTTTAACTGTGCAGTCTCAAGGGTTACTTGACACTTTCACACCACAAGCATATGGTTAGGGAAAACTACTCTTTTGAGCTTTAGATAAGTTTTGACCCTCCTAACCATTGATGCCCAAAACCTTGGACCTTTTTCTTTTGATTTTTTTCTTTTTATTTCTTGTTGCTATTTGTCTTGCTTTAAGAATCAATTTTCTTCTTATTTCAGAGAATATATAATACTTCTTTAAGTTTCTGTTCTTCAAGAACCAAATATTCTCGACTCCAATATCAAATATGCAGAATTAATTCATACATTCAGAAATAGAGATAGTGTCACCACATCAAAGTAATCAGAACAACTCATAATATATACTCAAGTCTCATGTATTTTACTACTTCTTTTTCTTTTTAATTTTTTTAAGTTCAGTGAGCAATACATGAGACATCTTTTAAAATAATCAGAAAACAAAATAAGGGACTAAACTAGAAAGCGAGAAAATCTTACTAGTGATCATGCAAAAGCTAGAATAGAAAACAGGAAATAAACTAAAAATACTAGGAAAATAGAAGATAAGATAAGGCAAGGGATAATGAAACTCAACCACCTCAGTCATGGTGGCTGCTGCTCCCTCCGCAGGTTGTGCTCTTCCATGAAGATGATTCACCTCCCTTTGGTGCCATTGATGATAATATAAACCGAGGGCTTACTTTGCAATACAAAACTTAAAAGTTTGCTTGTCCCCAAGCAAAGAAAACTGAAAACGAAAAGGAACATAAAGAGCACACAGATGAGTAAGAATAATACATAGAAGATAAGAGTGATAGAAGGGGAAAAAATTTTAAAATTTAAAACTCTTTTTTATGACCCCTTGGCGCTAAACGCAAGGCTGGCGTTTAGCGCCCCAAGGGATTGGTGCAAAACTTGGATGGGAACGCCCCTTTTGGGCATTAAACGCCCATGCTTCATGATCCTCTTCTGGCATTAAACGCCCTCATGTCGTTTAACGCCAGCTCCTCTGCTTCTCTTCTGGCACTAAACGTCCTCCCTGGCGTTTAGCGCCCAAACGTTTTCTACTTCAGGGTGTTCTGCTCTTTTGTCTGAATCTTCCTGTCCCTATTCTAAGCGATGTACATGATAACAAAAATTAGAAAACTTAGGAAAACTTTGAAAATCAATGAAAAATAAAATGAAATCAAATTAAAATAAAACTAAAATAAAACTGAAATAAACTAAAGGATACTCCTGGTTGGGTTGCCTTCCAACAAGCGCTTCTTTACCGTCACTAGCTTGACGGTTAGCTCCTTTAAGGAGGAAGATAGTCATAGATGGTTAGATTCTCACCCCTCACCGTGAGCTTCTTCCCTATGCCTTCATGGATCAGCTCAACATGCTCAAGGGACAGGATCATGTTTACAATATGAGATAGGACTGGACTTCTAATAAACACCACTTCAATCCCAGGTGAGAAGTCTTCAGTGGAAATCTTCTTGTTTCTCGAGCCCTTAGGTACTTTTTCCTCAAAACCTCCTTCCTCCTTAGTGGTTGGTGAATGTCCAATACCAAACTTAGGTTTGATGTCAGGGGAAACTATATGGCTTTCCACCAAGGGAGAAGGTTTAAAGCATTGAGCTCTGCATGCAAGTACCTCCTTTGTCAGAGATTGGTGGAGGTTTAGAAACCTTGAAAACCATATAGTCCTCATGTAACCTTAACACCATTTCACCTCTCTCAACATCAATTAGGACTCTTTCAGTGGCTAGGAATGACCTTCCTAGGATGATGGAGTCATCTGTATCCTCTCCCATGTCAAGTATCACATAATCTGCAGGGAGGATTAGCTCTCCAACATTGACCAGTACATTCTCCACTAGCCCATATGCCTGCCTCAAGGACTTGTCAGCCATTTGCAGGGTTATCTTTATTTTTTGTGCTTCTTAGATTCCTACCTTCTTCATTACAGACAAAGGCATCAGATTTATGCTTGAGCCAAGGTCACACAATGCTTTCTCAAAAGTAATAGTCCCAATGGTATAGGGGATCAGAAAGCTTTCAGGATCAGGCATCTTCTTGGGTAGCTTCCTCTGAATCAGTGCACTGCATTCCTTGGTCAAGACTACAGTTTCATCTTCCTTCAAGAACTTCTTCTCAGAGAGCAAGCCTTTCATAACTGCCATGTAAGGAGGCATCTTTTCCAACACTTCAGCAAAAGGAATATTAATGTGTAACTTTTTAAAGATTTTCAATAACTGAGTGAACTACTCATCCTTGGTCTCCTTTTGAAGCTTCTGAGGGTGTGGTACTTCAAGCTCTTGTGCCACCAGTAGGGCATGTAACAGTGTGCTCCCAGCCTTTTCTTGAGCCTTTTCTTCCTCTAGTGCCTTAGCAACTTGTACTTCCTCCTTTGGCACGGATTTAGTATCCATTGTGATGGCCTTGCACTCTTCTCTTGGGGTAGGCACTGTGTCACTGGAA
>NC_029788.2:4870162-4874726 GCF_000816755.2 Arachis ipaensis
ATGGTAATTTTGCTTTGTACTCTGGAGCCTTAGGTAATGTAGGATGAGTGTCAATAGTGACCGGAAATAGATTATCAGGGTGCCGAAGGGGAGAGTTCTTTGAATCTTCATTGGCATTTAGTGCCCCCCTTCCTGGGCGTTCAGTGCCCATGGTGCTCTCTGCTGGGCGTTCAGCGCCCTTAGTAGCACTCCTTGTTTCTGTACTTTCGCTCCTTGATGTCTCTTTTTCACCTGGTTTCTCACTATTCTTATGTTGAGTGACTAATATTTTGCCACTTCTCAATTGGACTGCCTGACATTCCTCTCCGCTATTGGGGACCATATTAATTAGTGCAAGTTGCTCAGATATTTGCTGGTCCATGTGGTACATTCGTATCTCCTAGTTTCTAAATGAGGTTCGGGCTTCCTGTATAAAACTTTGTTGACTTTTTGCGAGTTCTGCAATAATAGATGCCAAGTCTGGGTACTCTGAGGTTGTGGGGGCTGAGAAGGAGGGTTGTTGATTGGATTTTACTTAGAACCTCCTTGAGAGTAGCTGGCGTAATTTAGTTGCTGTCTCTGAGGTTGCTCTCTCCACCCAAAACTCGAGTGATTCCTCCACCCTTGATTAAAATTCTAAGAATAAGGAGTATCATAGGGATTTTTGGAGGAATTCTCCATGTAATTGACCCGCTTAGGTGGGCACTTGCCATAGTTGTAAGGCTCACCTTGAGGAAAGCCACCGCTCATATCATGAGGAACATCTGGAGAGACGCTCTGAATTTTAGCAACTGAGCTCTGCACACTACCCAATTGTTGAGTGAGAAGACTCATCTATTGAAATATAAGCTTGCTTTGAGCAAGAAGTGCATCTGCAGCATACATCTCTATGACTCCATCCTGTTTTTGCTTACACACAAACAGAAAACAAAGAAAAGTAGAAATCTCTACGTCAGAGTGTAGAGAATACCCAGTGAGGTATCCTATGTAAAAAAAAGAAATAAGAGAAAATAAAGCAAGCAATTAAACAAACAAAATTGAAAATAACAAAAAAAATAGACTAAAATTTCGAAAATAAAAAGATCAAGACCCTAAAAATTTCAAAAAGAAAAAGAAAAACACTAAAGAGACACCGAACTTAAAATCAGAAATTAAAGAAAAAATAAACAAAATTAAAAGCAAAATAAGTAAACAAAACTAATAAAAATACCTAATCTAAGCAACCAATCAACTAGTAGTTGTCAATCACAAACAATCCCCGTTAATGGCGCCAAAAACTTGGTGTGCGAAAAGAGATTTTGCACAGCTTAACCGGCAAGTGCACCGGATCATCCAAGTAATACCTCAGGTGAGTGAGGATCGATCCCACGAGGATTGATGGACTGAGCAACAATGACTATCCAGTTGGACTCATTTAGGCGAATAGAAAAGGGATTTGATGGTTGAAACCCATAATACAGTAAATAAGCAAGTAAAGAAAGCAATAGATGGGTTTGGTGTGAAAACAGTATGAGAAAACAGTTAAGGCTTCGGAGATGTTTATCTTTCGGGATTAAAAGTTCTTACCAACTATTTTAATAATGTATGATTCATTCCATGGTAAATTGTAATTGTCTAAACCCTAATCTCTTAGTGATTTAGCCTCTCTAACCTTCATTAACTGCCACTCTCGTGGTTACTTAATTCCGATTAGAGGGTTAAGTTTAAAAACTAGTTTATGGCCACAAAAACTCTAATTATCCAAAGCTAACAGGATTATATGTCACATATCCCAATTAGTTCATGTAGTTAGCATTTTAGGAGGAATTTGTTTTCAAGCTGTAGTTCAAGCGAGATAACTCCCTCGAGAATCACAAGAACTCAAGTAGAATAAGAGCCATACTCTCATTTCACCCAGATTCATAAGATTAAGAATGAAAACAATCCTTAGAATTGAATCAATACATTAATTAAAATAGAAGAATAATAGTTCTAATCCATAGAAATAAACAGAGCTCCTAACCTTAACCAAGAGGTTTAGTTGCTCATAACTTACAAAAAAAAATAGAGTTCTAAGAAGTGTGCCGTGCGACAGTCTGATCCGAGATACCCCTAAAGGGTGGATCTTATTCCTTAAATACTAACCTGATTTTATTTGATACTAAAATAAAATAATAAAGTCTGGGCCTAAACGATTTTGTTTGTAAATAAAAATAACTAAAATATGATAAAAGCTAGCTATTAAAAGCTAAATCCCACTAAAGATGCTCCCTTGGGTGAGTTTGACCCGTATCTGGCATTTTTTTGGCATTTCACGCCGGCAGGGGAAAGTTTTGGCGCTAGTTTTGTCCTTCTTGGTGCTAAACGTCAGGATCGGCGTTTAGCTCCAGATTTGGCAGTGATTCCAGAAGAAAAGTATAGACTATTATATATTGTTAGAAAGCTCTAGAAGTTAGCTTTCCAACGACGTTAGAACTGCATCAATGGAACCTCTGTAACTCAAATTATACTTGTTGGAATGCAAGGAGGTCAGGGTTAACAACATCTACTTTCTTCTTTTGTTTTTGCACTAAGTATATAATAAAAAGAGTAAAGTATCGTTTTTGTCCCCAACATTTGGGGTAAGTCCCAAAGTTGTCCCTAACGTTTCAATCGTCCTATTTAAGTCCCTAATGTTTCAAAACTGACTCAATGTTGTCCTACCATTAGGGATCCGTTAACAGAATTGACGGCGGGACAAAATTGAGACGATTTTAAAACGTTAGAGACTTAAATAAGACGAAAACGTTGGGGACAAAAATGATACATATAAATAAAACGTTGAGAACAAAAATGATACATAAAAATAATATTTCAATTTTATCCTTCAATAATATCAATTTTTTACGGTACATATTTATTCAATTATTTTTTAATCACATCTTAGTAAATTACACTTAATCACATTACTTTCATTGTAAACAAATTTATTTTTTTATAAGTTTACTTTTAAAGATTTTTACTCATCATAAAATATTTGTAGAATGACTAATATATAAACTTGTGAAAAAAAATGATACATAGACAATAAAGTATAAATTATACCTTTTGTCTCTAATGTATCAAAATTCTTTAAAATTATAAAAAAATAAATTTATTTAAAATGAAAGTAATGTGATTAAGTGTAATTTATTTAGATGTAATTAAAAACTAATTGAATACTATGTACAGTAAAAAAAATTAATATTATTGAAAGATAAAATTAAATTAAAATTTATTTTTATGTATCATTTTTGTTCCTAACGTTTTCGTCCTATTTAAGTCCCTAACGTTTCAAAATCGTCTCAATTTTGTCCCGCCGTCAATTCTGTTAACGGATCCCTAACGGCAGGACAACATTGAGTCAATTTTAAAACGTTAGGGACTTAAATAGGACGATTGAAACGTTAGGGACAACTTTAGGACTTATCCCAAACGTTGGGGACAAAAACGATACTTTACTCTAATAAAAATTTTAAAACAACTCAAAGTAGTATCCAAACAGGATTTTTGCACTAAAATATAATAAAACTTGATAAAATTTAATAAAAAACAACTAGAAAATGAAAAAAAAATGAGTACAAGTGCTCACGTATCACATATCAAGTTCAATGATTGGTACATCACTTTTTAGTGGTGCATTCAGCCCTAAGCAAAGACACATTATTCAATCAGAAACATCCCCAAGCCTATAAAAAATATAAAAACCAAGTAAGCACTATCAATAATTATGAAATGAAAGATTAAATGTATAAAGTAAATTTCCAACATCCACCTTCATTCACAAATGCATAATAATTAGTCAAAATTAGAAGAATAAATTATCCTAAATTAAATCTTGATTACTAAAATCTAATAAAGAAGGCATGGAGAACCCTAAGCAGAAAAGAAATAAACTGTACAAAAAAAGAGTAACACAAGCCGCGTTACCTTGTCTACGGAGTCCTTGCAATCGGCGAGGAAGGAGGGGGCCGGCGCGAGCGTGGACAGCTTGAGCGTGGATAGAACTACAAAAGCAGAGGATGCGAACAATGGGGATGAGGAGTCGCAAGCGGTGAGGATGCGTCAGGCGAGCAGAGTGGGTGTGGGTGGCGCGGATTAGACGGCGGTGCGACGGGAGAGTGGCGATGAAGCGAGAGTGCTGCACGGACGACGATTCACGATGGGACGCAAGAAAGGTGAAACTGAAGTGCGATGGATGTCTTTCCTTCGCGAACGGCATATGAGGTGGCGGAGAAGGATAATGCAAGGACGACCGGCGATGGCGCACAAGGACGGTGAAGCGGCGGCGCTACGGTGGCACGACGTAACTGCGGCAGCGTAGGGCATTGGAGAGAGGGATTTGGATTTGTGGTTTTGTGTGGTGAATGGTGAGTGAAAGTAAAAATAAATTAGAGTAAATTTTGATTCAAAAATATCATTAATGTCAATTAATCAAATTTTAAATTTAAAAAATAATTTAAAATTAATAATTATTAATTGATTTGTTCAATTCTTAATATACCGACTTTTTTTGAATCAAATGATAATAAATTAAAAACATACATAAAAATGATACTTTTTTATATCTTTGGTTTATAGATTGGTC
>NC_029788.2:4874867-4881394 GCF_000816755.2 Arachis ipaensis
CACAGAAAAGAAAACACAAATTAAAAAAAAAAAAAAAGCTCCGATCCTATGCACTGAGATATGTTGGTCAAAAGTCACAAAGGATTATTAGTCTACGTATGTTGTGCTCCATAACATCGTAGGATGGTTTATGGTGTTGTGGAATTAACACTAGTGACTAGCAAATTAGGGCAATCCTTATCAGATTCAAGACCAATAAATAGAAACAAATACCAATTGCTAATAATTATTGTATACATATCCATTTCTAGTAGGATGGTAAAAAACAAACGGGGAGTGCTAGGGAGACAATAAAAATTTTGAACAATATGAACAACTACTAATCAAATGAAAATACACTACACCCTAATTTAATGTTACTAATTAAATTTACTCTTTTAACCCTATTAATTCACATTGTTTACACATTATTCAAAAATCTTGTTTGTTACCTATACTTTTCCAAAACAAAAATCTAGAAGTTGCACAATTAATAAACTCTAATCATAACATTTGTGTTCTATATTAGGATTCTTGCACATCTAAATCTTTATTATCTTGTAAATCATGCTCAATGTTTTACAAGAAAATTGTGCAGCATTCATCAATGTACCATTAAAAAGTGAAAGATAATTAAGCGTAATACCCTAATATAATGCATTAATGCTCATTGATACTAATATATATATTTCCAAACCAACTATCAAGTTAGAAGATGATAAGCTGCCTAATTTAATTCTATGTTGCAGTTAGCAAATATTTTAAGAAACAAACATACCAGTGAGATAGCTAATACATCTAAATGTTAATTCTAATATGACAATATCAGAAAACAGAAAAGTTTAACCTGACAAACTTGAGATGTGATGATAACAATAATGATGTATGAATTTCAAACTCTAACGGCCATTATTATTTGCCACCTTTTAATTCCAATTCTAAATTAAGAAAATCCTGAATCTTCGTTTTATAGATTGTGTTCTATATATGTTTTACAAGACAGTTTTCTCGTGAACTAATGGAGTAATGGTAATTAAAACAGAATACATAAATTCAATTACAATTTTAGTCTTTATTATCTTATATTTGCTTTTATCTTTCATAGGACAATGTTCTATATATATTTAATTTTACTTTTATAATTTACAATTCAATTTAATTCAATCAATAAACAATTAATAAAAATTTCTTCATCTTTTCTATCTTTTCCTATTCTTTCATAATTTTATCATGGTATCAGAGCTTTGGTATCCTCCTTGAAGAGGATATATAAGCTATCATCTTTCCGGTGAGAAATTGTAACGACCCAACTTCTAGCATGTCATGACCAATCCTAGCTGCCAGGCGCTACTTCACGGCTTTCCTTAGAGACTCTAGACCTTATATTAAATATATACATATGAGCTTGTAGTGCTAGTCGAGATCGCGTGTCAGATATATAGATATAACGAAATAAATAATAGTTAAATAGATAATATATACATGTTGCATAGAAAATACAGAAAACATAGTAATATCATACAAATATGTCCGAAGGCTCAGTACATCATGATTCACATTGGATTATGTCGTTGCTTATTTATGAAAATATTTACAGACCTCTATATTTATACTAACAAGCCTCGACTCACAAGAGTCACTCTAGTCTAAGGATGGCAACGGGTCCCCATGGGGCGAGGACATGCCCCCTGCCCCCCGCCCCCTGCCTCCATTACCTGTCCCCGTCTCCGTCCCGTCTCCATCACGGGTAACGGGGACCCCGTATCCGCCTGGGACTTGGGTATCCACGGATATCCGTGGATTTTTAAAATAAAATCGAAAAATTTTAAAAAAAAATTGAAAAAATTTGAAAAAAATAAAAAAAAAACCTTAATTGTCATTACAAACATAATTTTCAGTCTTCAAAAGACTTAAACAATAATTAGCAACAAACATAGTCTCCATTCAAACAACTAAACATTCATAACATAACTAAACATATCCAAATACTAAACATATTTATCACATTTTAAGAGAAGTCTTTCATCATGCATGGTAGATTCCAATTTGTTTACTTCTTACATCAAAAAGAAGAAACAATTAAAAGTTAAAATCATGTAATAAATCAACAATAATATCCCAAGAATCACATAAAATTTCAAGAATCACAAAAATAAAATCCCAGCAATCACAGAAAATCCCAAGAATCACAGAAACAAAATCACATCAATCACAGAAAAACTCAGGAATCAAGAAATAAAATTCCAGAAATCAGAATCACAAATCACATAATTAGAATCACATAAATAAGAAAATCACAGAAAATACAGAAATAGAATAGCAGAAATCACAAAAATCGCATAAATTAGTTAAATAGAATCTCAGAAATCATAGAAAACTCAAAGAATCACAGAAATAAATTAGCAAAAATCACAGAAAATTCCAAGAATCAAGAAATAAAACAAAAAAAAATCAGAAATCACATAAATAGAATAATAGAAATCAGAAAATCACAAGAATCATATAACTCAGAGAAATAAAATCTCAAAAATCACATAAAATTCCAAAAATCACATAAATAAAAGAAGCGTAAATCACAAAAAGTCCAAAAAATCAATAAATCAGAGGCTGACTTACCGGCGAAGAGGCTCTGACGCGGCAGAGATGGTGACGCTTCTGCCTCGGCTGGGTCTGGCTGCGGCGACGACTTCTCTTCGGTTGGGTGGGGGCAGCGACGACAGAACAGGCGTGCTGAGCGGTGAGGAGAGGAGGTTGCGGAAGGTGGTGGTGAGAAGGTAAGAGGTGGCGACGGCGGTGGTGACTGGTGAGAGGAGAGGGTTTGAATTTCATAGAGGGGAGAAGAGAGAACAGTGAGAGAGAATGGCAGAAGTTAGGGATTAGGGTTTTGAAATTCTGAAACTCATATATATATCACAGGGGTATTTAAGTAATTTCATATATATGGGGATTAAACAGATCCCACGGGGTGGGGACCTCTATCCCTGCCTCTGCCCTGTATAATAAACGGGTCCCCGCCCCCCGTCCCCGCGGGTACAAAACTGTCCCCATATCTGCTCCCCAGCAGGTAAATTCCTGCGGATACCCACTCCGCTAGGGATTTTTGCCATCCCTACTCTAGTCTGGGACCCATTCTAACTTGTTTACATAGGTATTTGCAAAATCACCTAACCCTCTAAAAGTCTATACAGAGCAAGGACAAAGACTACTACTATTACTACTACTAGTCTGCTATTATTATAACTGCTACTGGTCATCGATCCCAGGTAGCTGAAGAAACATGAAAGTACTGTGTGGAAGTAAGAGAAGTCACTCTGACCCTCCGGTAATGCTACTGCTGCTCGCTAATCCCAAGATTGGAAACTCAAAGAAGATCTCGCTGGTTTGCATATGTGGAATAGGAAAATATGGGGTGAGAACCTAAGGTTCCCAGCAGGGTACTACACAGGAAAACCTAAGAGGTTCCGCAACTAAGTCTAAGACTTTGCGCAGTTAAGTCGATAAGTCACACAAACAAGTATATAGTAGAATATAGTAACCAAGCACAGAATACAAGAAGCAGAGGCAAAATACAAACACAGGTACAAGTAAGTAATTATAAACATAGAGAATGGAGCAACCAAGTATCAGCATGCTTGATCCTATGCAAGCCATGAGCTCATGCATCGGTTGACTACCTGCAACCCGACGTTACCTAGGAACTAGTCCTAGATATGGTTTCCCAATTGCGTCCGTCTGTGCATACATGTCGATGTGGTTAAGTATACCACCAGTCCATGATAACATGCAATCTTCGCAAAGCTTGACGCCATAATATATGCACAAAGGGAAAACATAATTTTAGCAGTCAGTGGGTAAATACCCGCCTCCAAACAACCTCTAGCACCTTGGGTTTACAGTTCTTTTTCTGCGGCACATCTCAATAAACTTTATCTCTAAGGAACTTCTCTACCCTTCTTTTTTAAATAAAATTTGTACCCGATCCTTTCTTAAAATATCTCAGCCTTGTCACATATTTTACTATTTTGCCCTTGATATTTTTGTACATTTTCAATTTTACCCCTTTTATACATAACTTCGTTTTTCTAGTTTTCTTTAGGCTTTTAGTGATGCTTTCACCACTAGTGTTATTACTTCATCATTTTACCCTTATATTTTTTCCTAAAAGACCTTCTTATCCTTCGTTAAGTCAATTAATAATTTTTAATTTGACTTTATGCCTAAAATTATTAATATGCCCCTAAACATTCTAGTTTTACCGTTTAACCTGATTTAGCGTCAAAATATTACCAGGTTAATCCTAATATTTTTCTATGACTAAATTATCCATAACACTTTTAATTAAAGCAATTCTATCCTTAGGGATCTAAAAGATCATTTTACTCTTTATTAATTTATTTACTTATTTTACTTACCACTTTTTACCGTTTTAATTCTATTTTTTTTTCTAAAACTTTTATTTAGGTCCAAAACTTTATTGTAATTATTATTTTGACCCAATTAATTTATATAATTACTATTTTACCTTTAGTGATACTAAGTTCAGAATTTTATTTATTTTTTATTTAAATTATATTTTTCACTCTTTTTTTACCCAAAAATGACCATAACACCTTTTTTTACTTTTACACCTTTGTTCCATAGGATTAAAATAAGTTTTTTAACATCTTTTTAACCTCTATACACGTGACTTTCATTATTATTTAGTGGCTGAATTTTTAGGGGTATATTTTTTCATTTTTATCCACTTTTAGTGACTTTTAAGGCTTGAAACTTAAACCCCAAGTGCTCCAAATAATTTCAATAGTTTCATACAATTTTCAGAGACAAATAAACTTCATATATCACTCAAATAACATTCCAAAATAGAGAAGCATAACTGAATTTTCAGAATTAAGAATCAAGCACAAAATCACCACCAAGTGGCTCATATAAACACAAAAAATAAGCACAAAATACTCTAACTAATCCTAACTCTTACCTCTTATGTAATTCAGTTATTAAACCTTTCACACACTGCAAAACGTGAACACAAGGGCAGAAGCACAGCTGATGATGGTGCAACTTCATTTTTTACCAAAAGTATCGCAAAAACGTCGAAATTCAACCACTTTGAGCTCAAATCTTTCTAACTCCTTAGGCGTGCTCCATGGTGTTTCAAGAGGAGTTCTCTATACATGGAGGAGAGTAAGAATTCATCATAGCTACTGTTTTTTAAAATAGAAAAGGAAAAGAGGAAGAACAAGGGTTTACCTAGCCGAAATTTTGATATAAATGCAAGAATTAGCGAAGACGAGCAAGAGTTTGTGTTTGTATGGTTTGAGTCCTTAGAGGAGTATTCCCGAGATTTAGTGGCAATAATTAATGGCTACTATTTATTCTTAAAGGAGTAAGTCATGAATGGATGGCTAATATAAATTTTGAGGCACATTTAGTTGGGTAAAAATTATTTTGACCACTGATTCCGAGATTTTCGGTTACTAGAGTTTTTCTTAACACACGCAAAACTGTCATTAAAAGTGAATTCTCGGCTCAAAAAGTCTCTAGTGAGAAAAATAAACCAATGGTAAGTTAATATTTATTATTTACTAGTCAAACTTGACTTAGGGGGATTAATTATCCTCATAAAGTCAATTTTGACCATATTAATGGCCTTTTTCTTTTTAATTTTTAATTTTTATTTTTTTTCTTTTTTTTTAATTTTTGTTTTTTTACCATTGGGTCGGTCTCACTATTTCTTATTGGTACGTGATTCAAGATTTTGTGAAATAAATTTTAAAATTACCAGAAAAGTCTGTTTACCGAAAACCGAGTTCTTACAGAAATCACTCTGCTTCTTTTTCAACCTCCTCCCACAATGAATAATCAATCTTCCAATTTAGTTCAGAATCTAACCAATCTCTATTACATCCATCCAAATAAAAATCCAACATCAGTCTTGGTTACCCCTGTTATAACAAGAAACAACAATCATTCATGGAATAGTCATTATGGCCTGTCTGTGCCTTCTTCGGCAGTTCCATTTGCACCTTCTTCCAACAATTTTGTTTGTATTCTGTTTTAGCAGTCATGTCTGCATTATGTTTCAGCAGTTCAATCTGCACTTTGTTTTAACAATTCCATCTGCACTATTATTTCGCTCCACGCGCCCTCTTTTTTTTATTGCGCTCTACATGCCCTCTTTTATTGCGCTCTACGCGCCCTCTGAAAATCAATCTTATGGTGCTCTACGCGCTTTCTTTTTAAGATCGCTGCTTGCTCTCTCTTCCTCAAGCACAGTATCTTCTTTTATATTTTTGTCGTCGGCAACCCTAACTCCGCCGCACGCATCTCCCTCTGCGTCACCACTTCAGACATGTCTTCCTCAACAATTTCATCGGAACTTATCCAAGTTGTGGATTATTGACGTCTTCCATCCACCAGCTTGCGGGGGCGTATTAAACTACTCTTTCACCTCAACCCATGACAATAATAAAGAAGTCTCGTAGCCCACAAATTCAGCTTAACAGAATACAGAAATTCAATTACAATTTTAGTCTTTATTATTTTAT
>NC_029788.2:4881629-4887060 GCF_000816755.2 Arachis ipaensis
CAATTTTATCATATGTATATTTTATTATTTTAAATTAATTGACGCTCAAAAACTTGAAACAATTTGATGGTTTTATCAAATTTTTAAAGTTTTTATTAATTTGCTCACAACACTTTTTATCCATTGATCTAATGGTCGGATATCTGATCGAATCGGCCAACTTAGGTCAATCCTCAGACCTTGTTTAATTGAAAACAATGCTCTCCAAGCAATACCCGCCTAATCTACTAAATTTTGTATGTTAACAAACATTTGACTAGGTTTTGGATACCAAAAAATCATATTAAATAGGAAATTTTCAACCTCTAACTTTTTTTTTATAAGACATAATGCTTTTTAATTATTCTTAAATTTTAACCCATTCTTCATTTTTTTTTATTTTTTTTTCCCTCTTTTTTTTTCTCCTCTTCTTTTTTTTCATCAGCCAATCACAATCATCTCCATCACCGAACCAACCTCTCTTTTCTTCTTCCATTTTTTTCCTTTTCCTCCTTTTCTTCTCTTTTCTTCCTCCATTGCGCCATCTCTAAAACTACCATCTTCTCCCTCTGTTTCGCCACTAACAGCCACCACCACTACTGTGGTTCCTTTTTCCTCCTCTTCTCCTTCTCGTCCTCACCCAACATCCCTCAATAGCTCGTCCTTGTCTCTCTCAAGTTCAATGAACCAGAGCTCCTCAGCACCACTTATCCGCATCAAATCTCTGGCGGAGCCTAACTTCTCTTTCTCCAAAGACTTCAACTATGCCAAGCGCGCCCATTGCCTTACCTCAAATCTTTCCAGCATCACCAAGATACTCGCCCTGATCGTCCTTTAAGTCGCTGCTGCTAACAACTCCCCTTTCGTTGACTGATGCCGTCTTGAGTGTTGAGTCTTTTGTCCCTGTCTTGTCTTTCGCAAGCGCTACCAGCAGTTGGCGCTCCTACTTCATCCTGACAAGAGTCTCACGTGACATCTGGTGAGGCATTTAAGTTTGTCGTCGAGGTATTCCGCTTGTTCTCATATCTTGTCTTCTTGTATATATAAAGTGTATGTTAAATTGTTAATGATGTATGAATTATTAGCTTTATTGATATTTTTATGATTAATGCAAAAAGAGATTTAAGGTTGTGTGAAAGTAGGAAATGATGATAATAGGTCTAAAAAAGAGAAAAAATAGGACGGAAAAAAGAAAAAGAGTTTTTAGTACTTACAACTATTTGGAGTTGACATCTGATATTGTCAATTGACATCTCAGATTTAACTTGACACGTCAGATGGATAACCATTTACTAACCGGTAGCAAGGCTCAATCAGTCCATTTTTGTTAATGGATGAGAAGTGGTTAAGATTTAAGAATAATTAAGGTGCGCTATGTCTTATAGAAAAAATGTCAATAGCCGAAAATAATATTTACTTTATTAAATAGCTAGAAAGTATAAATGACTTTAAGAAGTAGTCTTGAAACTTGTTATAAAAACTGAAAATCCATAAAATTTAACTTAAACACAGTTTGTAGTAACAATAAATCTCTCATGCAGTACAAAATTGTTAACTACATGATGAAATGTACTACATACAACAACCATGATTTGCATAACATAAAACAAGAGAGAAGAAACAACAAATTGTTTCCTTTATTCTGAATCAGCAAAATGATTATTAAGAACCTGACATAAGACTCAAGAAGGTGACATCAAAGTCTCAGTATAAGCAGCTGCAAGCATGGAACCTCTGAATAACCCAATCCCAGCAGCTTTAAAAGACCCGCCATTTCTGGTACTGTAAACACTCAACATTCCCAAATATGCCAACAAAATCTCATCTCCTTCCTCAGAAACCCAAATCGGAGCCATGTGAAAGCTGAAAAATTCAGGAAGCACGTTCGCATAAGGGATCCTGAACATCAAAGTCCAAGAACCAGCATTCCCATATTCCTTCATTACGAAGTAGTCAGCAACCATGTCTCGTTCCGCCACGATGCACAAGCACCCCTTTAACACGGCGGAGCGCAACCATCTAACCTCTATATCGGGTCTTCCATCAACGGGAGTAATAATCAGTGTTTGATACTGCTCCGTCGCCAAATCAAGAGAAAGGACACGAACCACAGCGAAGTTGTTTGCATCACACGCCAACCAATTAAGAGTGCCATTCACGAATTTCCCTGAACTGTCTTTCACCACCAAGCCTGCAAATCCATGGATCTGTCTCCAAGAATCGGTACCCAAGGTATAAACAAAGTTATCGAATTGGTAATCATTACGATTCGCAGCAAGACGAATGTTTGACAAGTCCAAGGTTGCCACCACCTTGTAACTGTCACCGATATGATCGTAGCCGAAGCCGTACACAAGGCCGCCGTCAGCCGCAGCGAGAGGGGGAAGTTGCTTGAACTTTCCGGTGGAAGGGTTCCAAACGATGGGCCAGCTTGGATTCGTGGCCATGCAGATCATGCCGTCACAAGAGCCGCACAGGAACTTCGTCCTGCTCTCCAAGCAGGGGAACTTGTTACGCGCGGGGGCGGCGGTGGCTTCGGACCCGTCTAACACGGAGGAGATGGAGTAGTCTCTGAGGTACGGTTGTGACTCGTTGTTGATCCGTAAGGTTTTGAAGGTTACAAGGAAGCGGTTGCGGTTGGGGTTGCGGTCCGAAGCTGAGGCTCGGAGATGGTCCTTGGCGAACTGAGGATCGGAGATGAACTCGTTCCAAGACTTGCATGTGGACTTGAAACGGAGGAGGGACTTCACCGGCAGAATCAGGAGGATTTTGGCTACTATATCGAAGGGAATGTTCGGCAGTGGGCGGTGGTCGGAAATGGAAGAGGAGGAGATCAGGTGGCGTTTGCTGGTTGGTGATTGGTCCTCATCATCAATGGTGGTGGTCGTTGTTGTGTCCTCCATGAGTGGATCGGAGCACGGTTGCTCCCGGAGAAACTGTGACCGTTGTCGGATCCACCGTGCGAGTGTGCTATGATTTTTGTTTCTCACTTCTTCTCGTATATATAATTGTGCATATTATTACTAACTAAATACTGTCTAGCTTAAAATAATAATATTTATTGGTCGAGTAGTATTAGTTATAATAAAAATGACTATACTACGTGTACACCAAAATCAGCCATTAAAGTTAACAATTAGTATAAAATACATATTGAAATATAAATACACATTGAAAATAAATTAAACAATACATATTTATACATAAATACATTGATAGCTGATTTTAGTGGCTAATTTTGATATCCGAATAGTATTTTACAATAAAAATTAAATTTAAAAAGAGAAAGTATAGAGAACCAATTAGTGGTGTATTCAACTAGTGAAAAAAAATCAATTAAAAGAAATCCAAAAAAATTAATCTAATTTCACTCACATTCTATTCACAATAAGAAAAAGCAACCACATAAATTCTTGAGCTAAAAAATTTGGATATGGAAGTAAAATAAGTGTTATACCTTAACATGATCATTTTTGTTATTTTTTAAAATTATGGGAGGTACACAAATCGGACCCTCCCATTTGTGTTTAAAAAATTCTAAAACTTTAGAGTACACAAATCGGACCCAACGATTTGTGTTGAAAAAATAAAAAAAATTGGAGTACACAAATCATACTCTCCGGTTTATGTACTCCAATTTTTTTTAATTTTTTTAACACAAATCGAACGGTCCGAATACAGAAATCAGACGGTTTGATTTCTGTACTTAAAAATTGGACGATCTGATTTATACTCCTACATTAAATCATGCCACATCTTAAAAAAAATATCACAGTAAATTACAATTAAAAAAAAACACCATCATTAATCCAATATTAAAAATAAAAAATAAAATTCTTGTTCCTCTTTCCACACACCTTATCCCTCCTAGAGCTACCGCACGCGGCGCCTCCCTCTCCTAGAGTCGCCACACGCCTTATTCCTCTCTCCCAAAACCGTTGCACGTGGTCGCACTCGTCTCTCCCAGAACCACCGCACATTGTGTCCCCTCTTGCAAAGGAAGCAACGTCATCACCGCGCTTTGAATTTTTTACCTAACTTTCATGTGATCGAGATTTATCAGAGCTCCAAAAACTTGATTGTTTTTCTTCCATGAGCCACAAAATTTTCAAACTGAACTTGTTATTGTCATTTTTCGTAAGAATGTTGGAGAGCCAATTAAGTTTTTAGGAGGTCTAATATTCTTAGTCAAAATATAGGCAAAAAATTCAAATTCTGCAAAATCAACATGGCATTTATAAAAATTAAAGACTAATATGAGTTAATATTATAAATTTTGGAAGTCGAATTGAGCCAATTATAATTTTAACTCCGGTTTATGTACTCCAATTTTTTTTAATTTTTTTAACACAAATCGAACGGTCCGAATACAGAAATCAGACGGTTTGATTTCTGTACTTAAAAATTGGACGTTCTGATTTATACTCCTACATTAAATCATGCCACATCTTAAAAAAAATATCACAGTAAATTACAATTAAAAAAAACACCATCATTAATCCAATATTAAAAATAAAAAATAAAATTCTTGTTCCTCTTTCCACACACCTTATCCCTCCTAGAGCTACCGCACGCGGCGCCTCCCTCTCCTAGAGTCGCCACACGCCTTATTCCTCTCTCCCAAAACCGTTGCACGTGGTCGCACTCGTCTCTCCCATAACCACCGCACATTGTGTCCCCTCTTGCAAAGGAAGCAACGTCATCACAACCTCGCGAGAACTAAGTGACGCCGCACTACATCCAAACGCACCAAAATTTAAAAAATATAGTTATGCAATTATAATCATTTTTTAGATGACTATTCATGCAGTTAATATAAAAAATAATTATTTTTATAAATATAATATTATGTAATTAAATATATGTATAAAATAATTTTATACTAACAACATATTAAAATTAAATTCATCATTTAATTAAATGTTATTCCATTAACTTATAGTCAAACATGATTAATTTTCATATTTATTACATGGAAAAGTCTACCGGAAAAGAGGATTTAGTTTTCCATGTGTATTAATCATTAGTCAACTAACCAATGTTATAATTTATTTGCGAGCGACAAACTGTTAAATAGAGTTCTAATTCACGACGGATTAATCTTTTATCTATTGGATTAAAAAATATTGTGGATAACAAAAAAAATTATACAATGTTATATTAAGAAACTATAATTAGGCTATTCACTTTTTGAATATTAAATAGAGTTCTAATTCACGACGGATTAATCTTTTATCTATTGGATTAAAAAATATTGTGGATAACAAAAAAAATTATACAATGTTATATTAAGAAACTATAATTAGGCTATTCACTTTTTGAATATTACTAGTATTTTTTGTCTGTAATAATATTACGAAAATATGAATCTTTTAAAATTACGTTGTCTTATTTTGACATTATAAATTATAGCACAAAAAATTTATATAATCAAACTATTTTTATAAAAAAA
>NC_029788.2:4887871-4888514 GCF_000816755.2 Arachis ipaensis
GCTCGTGAAGCAATTTTTTATATTCACCCTTTTATCTATAAGATTTATCAGATTTCAATTGTACGAAAAATTATACTAAGTCCTTTATTCTTTTTTTATGGAGTTATTTTTCCCAATGTAAATGACTTAATACATCTTTTTTATACTGAATTACACTAAATAATATCGCTTTAGTTTTGATACTAAATGTTGATATCACGATATTAGTTAACTTTAATGATCATCTATATTTTTTTTTTATTTTTGGTGAAGGATAAGATATTTTTGTGGTTCATTTCATTAGATATTTAGTGCCAAAATTAAAATAATATTATTTTGTCTAATCTAGCATAAAAAAGTATGTGTCAGTCATTCACGAGTGATAAGTAACTCATCCACAGAAAAGAGATGAAGATCAATGTGGTATAAATTTTTCAATCTCGAAGAACTTTTATAGTACAATTGAAATTTTGGAGTTTTTTTTAGTGTAAATAACTAATTTTAGAGATTGCCTTAAAATTTAAGATGAAAATGTAAAAAATGTTAAAAGTAATATTCTAAATCAGTATTTAAGAAAAATTTTAGTTAAATACTTTAGTCCTCAATAAATTTTAATTATTAAATTAATCTCTTAATTTTTATTTTATAAGACAAATTAATCTCT
>NC_029788.2:4888568-4908227 GCF_000816755.2 Arachis ipaensis
TTATTATATAGATTAATCTAAAAAAATATAAAATTTAGAATTGATTTAGTATATCATTATAACACTTTTTATATATGTATATTATAATTTTAAAATTAAAATACATAAAAGCATGAGTATTATTAAATAAAATCTCGCTATGTTACTAACAGCATTTCTGTCAATTTCTGCCAACTCTTGTTTATAACTGTATTTAATGAAAGTGTCTTTATAGATGTGTCTAATAAAAATATCTTTTTTATGACTGTGTCTAATAAAAATATTTTTATAGATGTATTTTTTGGATGTGTCTCTTTATACATGTGTTTAAAATATAATAATTAATTATTATTGACAATAAATTGGTAGATAATCTATTAGTACCCTATACTTTTCCTATTAAATAACATACCTATTAATGTACCAATTTTATGAAATTTGGTAAGTTATCATTATAATATATCATATTAATAGTTAGATTGATGAAATTTATCACCCACAAATAATGATTCAAGGTGTAAATCAATCAACCATACATCACATTTTGATAAACTTTTAATTTTTGGAAAAATACTTAATGTTTTTTAAAAGTGGACATACACACCAACCTCATTTTATATTTGGTAAATTATATATTTGTATTTGTAATTTTTAAAAGTACTATAATACTCATCAAACTAAGCCAGTATCCATCTACTGAGATATATTCAAAATTTTAACTACTGTAATTTAACTATATAAATGCAACACAAAATTAAATCAAAAGTACTTTTCTAATTAAAACAAACATAATGCTTAGGTTATTCGATAATTAAGAACCCTTAAGTAGTTGATAATAGGCGCATGGTATCAAAGCTTATTTGAAAAATAAAATGATGGCTAATGTAAGTTTTTGTTGGACGGCAAAGTGGCTTTTATTTTGCCACATATAGCCAACAATTGTTAAATGTGTATTGATTAAATGCGTGAACAAAGGGATTTTTTATTTAAATAAATAAAAAAATGTATTAATTACCGTAATAAATAATGTTAAAAATATTTACCGTTTTGCATTCTCCCATCATATCTCGTTTACACTGTAAATGAGATATATGGAAAGTCCTGCTCTCTTCTTGTACACCTTGAAACCAGCTCCCTTCTCTGTTCTTCTCAATGACGGCCAATAGTCTCTGTGAGAATCGGCATCCAGCAGCGAGCTGTGACTGCGCCTCTCTACCCTTCGTGACGAATAACTTCTATAATCTCTCGTACGTGATGCGCATAATGGCAGATATTGGCAAGTACCAGGTGCCCTTCAACACTGCATTGATGCACTCGGATAGATTTGTCGTCATGTGGCCAAACTGACGCCCGCTGTCGCAATGTTGTAGCCAAATATCGTTCCTGAAACGACTAGCCCAGTCAACCATGGTAGGCGAGACTCCTCTCAACGCATCCATGTACCACTCGTAACCGGCCTTGCTTGGACTATAAGCAGCATTAATTAATGAGGTACCTCTTGTCATCGACTGACTTGAACCATGTCATGAAGTTTGCAGCCATGTGTCTTATGCAGTAAACATGGTAGGCTCTAGGGGGAGTCCAACCGCTGTCTTCGGCGCTAAGCGCTGCCTTAATAGCCTGAGATCTGTCGGATATAACCAGCAGGTCGTCCTGTGGGATGACGTGGCGTCTCAGATTAGTTAGGAAGAACGACCATGATTCGGTGCTCTCGGATTCCACAATGGCAAAGGCAATAGGCAAGATGTTGCTATTCCCATCTTGCGCCACCGCAATAAGCAACACACCACCATACCTGCTATACAGATGCGTACCATCTACAGAGACAAAGGACTTGTAATGCTTGAAAGCTTCTACACATAATGGGAAAGACCAAAATACCTTGTCGAACATACTGCAGTCACGTACAAGGAGGTGCCCATTGTAGAATGGTTTGACGCGGAGGTCACAAAGGGTATTAGGAAAACAGTTATGTAGTGTCTGAAGCAACTTGGGAACCTTATTGTACGACTCATCCCAATCCCTATAGATTTGTGCAATTGCCTTCTTCTTGGCCATCCACACCTTTCTGTAGGAAGATTTGAAGTGATAGCTCGCTTGGACCGCACCTTGCAAACGAGATAGATTATGTGTCATATCTCGTTTACACTGTAAACAAAATATATGAAAAATCATCTCATTTACAGTGTAAACGAGATATGACTGGAAAATACAAAATGATAAATATTTTTAAAATTATTTATTTTGATAATTACTGTATTTTTTATTTATTTAAATAAAAAATCCTGAACAAAGAAGGTAGTAATCAAAAGAAAAAAATATGCCACCAACCTCAAAAAATTGGCACACACACAAAGCTGTATGCAAATTAGTGCTACAGGACAAACTCTCGCCTATAAATTAAAAGGAGTCTTTCAAGCCATGTTTGAGGCATCAAAAACAGAAGCAATCAATAATAAAAGCTTCTTGCGGTGAGTATAGATACAAAATCAGAGTATTGTGGGGAATAATACACCATATTTAGTTATGAGAACAAGATAAAATAAGATAGTGAGAATAAGAATTTTAGAAATTTTCACATTAAATTAAGAGTGTTATTTTTTTTATATAATACATATTTATTGTTTATTGTACGAATACTATTTATCGTATTCGTATAATACTATTTACCTATACATTTACGATTTATTTGTACCTATGGTATAATTTTGTTTAATGTATTTACTGGTAATGCTCTATATTAATTTTGGTACACTTTCATTTATAAAGAGTGTTTAATATGTTAGAAGTGTACCTGCTATATATAGTTTTTACTATACACGGGAAATATAGACATACATGCATGGAGATGGAGATTCTGAAACAAATCTATCAGAAATCGTACATATTAGCGTGTGTTATTATTCTCAATGAATGGTAATTAATTTTGAAGTTGAAGCATAACTATATATATATATGGAGTAATTCTTGGCATACAAGCGATTAAGGCTTGTAAGCCTTACAAGTTCAATTAAAACTAACGCTCAAAACACGCTTTCAACCATTTTTCTTCCTCTTCGTCTTCTCCTTCTTCTTTTCTTTCGTTTCTTGCCTTCTCTTTCTCCTTTTTCTCCTTCTTCTTCTTGCTGCACGTTCTTCTTCCTCTTACTCTTCTTCTTCTCCTTTTCTTTCGTTTCTGCACGTTCTTCTTCATCGTCTTCCTCTTCTTCTTCATTTACGTTCTTTCTCTCTGTTTTATCTTTTTTTTTTTCGATTTTTCATGGTGAAATCGTTTTTGAAGAAGAAGAAGAAGCAGTAGAAGATGAGGAGGAGAAAGAGAAAGAGTTCTGAATTATGCATAAGATGTATTTTAACAATTTTGGGTGTATTTCTTTAAATCCTTTGGGTGTATTTTCTATAATCCTTTGGGTGTATTTCTATAATCGTTTGGGTAAATTCCCGTAACCGTTTGGGTATATTTCTGTAATCATTTTGGGTGTACTTCTGTAATCGTTTGGGTGTATTTTTGAAGTTCCATTATCTTCAAAAGGATTACAGAAATACACCCAAAGGATTACGAAAAATACACCCAAAGTATTTAAGAAATACACCCAAAATTCGTTGCATAATTCAGAACTCTTTCTCTTTCTCCTCATCTTCTGCTGCTTCTTCTTCTTCAAAACGATTTCAAAGCTTGATTTCAGAAACTATGAAAATCGAAAAAAAAATAAAGAAGAAGAAGAAGAGGAAGAGGAAAAGGAAGAGGAAGAAGAGGAAGAGGAAGAGGAAGAAGAGGAAGAGGAAGAGGAAGAGGAAGAGGAAGAAGAAGAAGAACCGTTCTGAGTGTAGCGCTTTGAAAATAGGAAACGTTGAATAACGCATTAAAAGGCCTAGTAACTTGTAAGACTTGTAAGTCAAAAAGACTTGTATGTGTAGCACTCCTCATATATATGTATGCGGAAATCGGTTTACATATATATAATCAATGTCACTATATATATAAGAAAATAGAAAGTACGAGGAGCCAATAGAATTTATAAGAAAATGATCATATATATATATATATATAAGATTGAATGCAAGATATACCAATAGTATCTTATAGATTAAATTTATCCGTCACGAATTTCGGCATGAAGCATATAAGCATATCTAAATACACAACAAACGAACTCTTCACAAATCAATGAGGTGTTCATGGTAGTAGTAATATATGAGAAATGTTAGGGGTCAACAATTTTGGTGTTTTGTAATTATCAATTGGTCATTAATAATATTTTTAATAGTGTGAAATTACATCTAATAATAAAAAATCATTCATTTTTATTTTAATGGTTAAGTGCCGGCCAAAAAACACAAAAGTTACTGACCCCTTAAACTTTTCCATACATAAAAGGAACGAAGAATGTGTCAAAAAGACGTGCTTATGTAACAACAACTTCTTGCATTGGGAAGCCTCACATTTTTGTGTTGGATCTTGTAAACTCCAATAATGCTTATTGGCTGTTTATATATATATATATATATAGCAACAAAAGCAAGAATAAGAGTGGTGCTCCGATCCATATCCTTCATGATGCTAAATTGTTCCACTGTCAAATAAATATCACACTATTTTAGGTGGATTTAAAAGAAAAATTATAATTGCATGCATCAAAAAGAAAATTTTTAGAACGTGATGACTTATAAATTCTCCTAAAGTGGTGATGACATTACAAATGTTACTATTCCTATTCTTCGTGAAGGATTATCATGTGTTCATAACACGTAGCGGAAGAAAAGAAAGTAATCTTAAAGATCTATTTTGTGCTTAAATTTTATTCCAATAATAAATATATAATAGATCAGATCTAAATACCTTTAGACGCTTTAGTAAAAATTACTTTCTCCTTCGATGGTACGAAGGCGCTATGCGTATCCACACCGAGACCAACCTTTGCTGTCAACTTCTTGACCAATGGACATCTGATCTAAATTGAGAAACCTCTTGCAACTCTTTGCACGCCATAAAATTCTTCTCCAAGAATCAGGCTCACATACATTTATATGTGTAGAGGTAACGGAATAAAACTCTTTTTATTCTCGTCTCTTTCTTTCATTCCTCTACTCTTGGCATACATATATATAGTATGAGATTTGTTACTGATTTTAAATTTGATTCTCAATTCAAATTTAAATCATATCTTGTTATTTTAAACTTGAATCTTTCAAATTTATGAATCATATCATAACTCAATTTGAAACAGAATCAGTTAGGATCTCATCCAAATTTAGAATTTAAGTTTAGAAATAGAATAACTAATTATTCTCAAATCTCATATAATATGCGTAAATTTTTTTTGTTTTGTTAACTAAAAAATAATTTAAATACATAATTAATTTATAACAATTATATTTTTATATAGATCTCAAAAATAATGTTTGATGTAGGAATAATATTTTTTTTTCCAATTCTCTCTCTGCTTTTTCAATTTCTTTTTACCTTCCAACTATTTTCTCTATTCATAAACAAATTAAACCTTAGAGGAAGGCAAATGAAAGGAGGAGACAGCATAGTTAAAGAACTTAGGTTGTGTTTGTTTTTGCAGACAAGATAGGACATGATATTGAGACAGAGATACTGATCGAGACAGAGACACTAAAAATTATTTTTTATGTATTGTGTTTGGATATAATGGACAAGACACTAACGTAATGTCTAGTATTATATTTGGATAAATATAAACAAAATTAAAATATAATGTAAAATTACTAAAATAAATCTATCTAATAAAATGGATAGAATTTTTCACAAGATAATAAAAAGGAATAATAGGAGAATAATGAAAAATAACTATGGACAAAAAAGGAAAAAATTTTCATTAAAAATTCTGTGTCTATCTTCTTATTTCCATGTCCATCAGTGTCATTCATTTAGAAGTGAACACAAAAATGAAAAAAATGTCCCAGAGACATTGTGTCCAGTGTTTATATTTCTCTATCCTAATACGTTTTATATATGTATTGTTCATATCTCTATGTCCTATCTACAAAAACAAACATAATCTTAAAGGCAGTAGTCCTAATTCGGTTTCAAAATGACAAAAGCCATGATGACTGCTGGAGCAACAAAATGATTAACAAAAAAAGTGCTACGAAAAAAATTGAAAATGTTGCAAAGCGTGCAGCTAACTGCAAGGAGAATTAACGGAAGAGGAAAATGAAAACATTACTCTAATGAAATAAGAGATTTTGAAAGGAAAGAAAATGAAAGAGTAGAAAATGGATGGAAAAGCCCATTTTTCATTGTTTGGATCAGAGAGGAAAATGAATGGAAAACAAAAAAGTTACCATGGGGCCCATACAAATTTTTTCTTCTCAATGCTGCGAAGAAAACTGCAAGAGAAAGCTAACCAATGTTGAAATTCCAAAGTTACCCTTTCAGAAACAAAAAGCAAAATCCCTAACCCACACTCTCTGAAAAATTGATGTAAGGGTTTTCTCTTCTCCTATTTTGCCGGCGTCTTCAACAGAGCCACCGCAGGTTCCCACCATCCTCAACATCACTAGCAGCTTCGTTGTCATCGTGAGAGCTCCACCACGTCTTCATTCGTGTATCCGGCAGACGAAGGTGATGTTCTTTAACACGCTCCCTCATCATAACACGGTTTTCTTCCATTGTGATGCATAATTTTCCAGTCATTCTTGATAAAGACGATTCAAGAACTTTTGATTTCAATTGTTCTTTAGTTATCTTATCCTTAAAATATCCAAGCAATCGACTATCATCATTTATATGCTTTATGTTGCATTCTACTGTGTCTTGGTATAATATAATTTCAAGCTTCAATTTTGACTTTCCTAAAATAGTTATGTAGATACCCACAATAGTTAAAAGATACAAATAGCATAATACAGTATGAATATAATAAATTGAATTTCAAGTTCATCATAAATTCATTTCAGAACCTTTCTTAGAAAATGAGGTCATTCAAAAATTAAAACTTACTTATTTGAATTCGACAAAGAAAGGACTAAATAACTGTTAATTTGGACTATTCAATGCAACAATATTTGGAATCAAATACTTTAGCAGTGTGATGTAAATCTTAAATATTTTGAAGGGTTATTTAGTCCTTTTGTAGTACTAGCAATTTAATACTATAGTATATACTTAGATACAATAACAAGGCCACTGAAAAGAACTTGAATTGGTAAAAAGAAACCCCTATTAGCAATTTAATACTATAGTATACTTGTTTCTAACTTAAGGTTACTCAGTTAATAAACAAACACTATTTAAAAAGAGGGACAAGTTAGTATGGTGCAGCCATCAAATTAAAGGCAGGGGCCTACTTGAGTAAGGAAAACATGTTTTAGAACATTCTTTGTTAGGGAAGACTTTGCTGCTGCAAGGCTGGCTGTGGGACTACTCTGCCATACATCTATGAGCCTTTGATGGCCTTTGAATTGGTTTCGTTTCCCCGCTGCTATACAGTACACATGTTTCTATTTGTTCTCAATTGCTCATGGATAAAGTATGTTTCCTCCTTGAAAAGTTTAAGAAATTTTAATTGCATACTTTATATTTAATTTTGTTAAATTTCAATCTATATGTATGTAATGATAATTACCGTTGATAAGTTCTAATTATATTCTTATTGTTTAAAAGTAGAGATTAATTTTTGTGTTATATACTAATATTAGTATACTATAATTATTAATAAACAAAGTTTTAAGGAGCTGGGAGTTTCAAATTTAAATTTTAATGTTCATAGAATATGTACACATGTTGTTCAGTTATGACAATCATTTATACATGTTTGATTTCTTAACTTTCTTTTTTATTTGTTTCCTTCTTTTGTATTGATTTGATTTCTTAATTATATCCTTCTTTTATTTCCATTTTTATCTGCACAACAAAGCATTTGTGCAACGCATTTTCAACTATTTTTTTTACATAATATACAAAATGCTGTGTTGGTTAAATTACTTTTTGGCCATCTAAATTATCAAGTGCTTTTAGTAGCCAAGTCCATTGAATTTTGACCCTAATCCAATGCATTGAGTAATATATCATGTAATTTATAGTTTTCGCTTATCATTTATGACAGTGAGCTTTGGAATCGAGTTTGGCATTTACAAGTTTGCGATAAGTACCTCTTAACAAGGTATTTTTATACCGTGTAACGTGACACCATAATTTTATATAAAGCTTTAGTTTTAGTTTTTTGTTTCACAACAAATGAATTGCTAAAACGCGACCACATATGTTACCTTCTAGTTATGTTTATGTTTGATATGTTCACTCTAAACATTATATTTTCATAGATGCATGGTGAAAATATCGAGGATGCGAATGTAGAAGACAACACGAACGTCATACCTGACTTAGGATTTCAAGTAAATCAAGTCACTTCTACTGACCTGTATCATCCTGAACCAATACAAATCTTAACTCGTGTCTGGGAAGAGTTAGAAAAGAGACAACATATTTGTGTCACATCTCTTTCATGTGTTACGGTGCATACATTGTATTCTTTAGAATTTTTATCATAATATAGGCCTAGGCAAATCAGTTACGAAAACTTGGAAAGAGAAAATAGGCGTACACAGTTAATGACACAGTTACTGACGTCTGAAAAATGCTGCAATGTCATACGTATGGGCCCTGAAGCATTTAGGCAGTTATGTCAAAAGTTAAGAGGAACTGGTAGAGTAAAGGATTCAATTCGCTCTACCGTTGAAGAGCAAGTCGCTAAATTCCTATATATTATAGGGCATAATGTGAAAACTAGAACCATGTCTTTCTTCTTCCACCGCTCAGGAGAGACAATTAGTCGTCACTTTCACAATGTCCTACATGCTATTCTGTCGTTAGAGGGAGAGTTCTTCAAGCAACCATCTGGTGAAGATGTTCCTTATGAAATACATAATAATAGTCGATTCTATCCGTTTTTTAAGGTACTAACTCTTTTGATTTAGTTAGTGTCATTTATGAAATTGTGTATGAAATAATTACAAAACTGTTATGTGAATATGCCAATATACTTTTGAAACAAGGACTGCATTGGAGCCATAGATGGAACTCATAGTCATGTGAAGGTATCAAGGGTGGAAGCCCCTCGTTTTCGGGGAAGAAAAGAGCATCCAACACAAAATATTTTAGCTGCCTGTGGGTTTGATATGAAATTCACGTATGTCTTGGCTGGTTGGGAAGGAACTGCCTCTGACTCTAGAATTTTGAAAGATGCTTTAAGTAGGGAACATCCACTTCGAATACCCGAAGGTTTGTGATAGTGTTATTTATGAAGTCGTCTATATAAAGTTAAATTTATAGTCACAGTAAACAATACTTTAATTTGTGTGTGTAACTGGTGTAGGAAAATATTATCTAGGCGATGCTGGATTTATGCTAAAGCCTAGGATACTAACACCATATAGAGGTGTTCGGTATCACTTGAAAGAGTATTCAGTACGTGAGCCACAAAATCCCAAAGAATTATTCAACCACCGACATTCTTCATTAAGAAATGTCATCGAAAGATGTTTCGGAGTTCTAAAGAAAAGATTCCCAATTATAGCCAGCGACACAGAACCTTATTATTCATTTGAAACTATGCGAGACATTTTTTTGGCATGTTGCATACTGCATAACTTTTTAATGGGTGTCGATGTTGATCAGTCTATAATTGATGCGGTTGATCGAGAATTGCTACAAGAACAAAGCATAGATAGATCACAATCAAATCAACCACGTGATGAGGAATATAGGCATGCATCGTTGTTAAGAGATAACATTGTATTCGAAATGTGGAATGTGTATCAATCATTATAGGTGATTATGTTTCTTATATGTGAATATGTATATATATGTTTGTATAGTTTCCACTCAGAATTGTTTGATTGGATTTTTTATGGGATTGTTACAGGTTACATAATGCCGAATAAAGGAAATAAAACAATAGAAGCCAATCAACCTTCGAAAGATAATTTAAGATGGTCTGATGATATGGATGAAGTTTTGCTAAATGTATTAGCAGAGGAAGCATCGAAAGGTAATAGGCACGATGGCTCGTGGACAACTGAAGCATATGCCAATGTTGTGAAGAGTTTGAGCATAGCAATAGGCCCTCACATAACAAAGAATCACATAAAGAATAGAATGAAGACATTGAAAGATCATTTTGCTGAGGCATATGACTTATTTCATCACTTAAGTGGATTTGCATGGAATCCTGTAACTAGAAAGTTTGAAGCTGAAGAGCAAGTGTGGCAAGACTTCATTAAGGTATCTTAAACTTTGCTGTTATTACTTATACTATTGATGAAGTTAGTCAACGAATAATTTCAACACTTGTTTATGTAGGAGAAACCACAAGCAGAAAAATGAAAAAAAATGTAAATTAAGCATTATGATACTTTGAAGGAGTTGTTCAGAGCTGATAGAGCTACTGGTAAAGGGGCTACTACGTCACGAGAAAGGATTCAAGAAATTGCTAGAGATCACATTGATTTGAATGACTCATTTGAAAACGTTGGATTTTCTGACATAGATGTTAATATGGGACATGATACCCCAACGTTTCCTGCTAATTTAGATTCACCAAGTGGTCCTCATAGTCAACCAAATCAATTAGGTGGGACTTCAACGTTAAGAGGAACAAAGCGTAAGTCTCCTATGAATGATTTTTTGGAGGCACAATATGAGAAAGTTGCTTTGGAAATTACTACCATGGCTGATGCTGTCAAAGAGGGTACTTATCTATCTAGCAAGCTACATGATGTAGCTCAGAGGCAGGTTGAATCAGCTGAGAGACAAGCTTCTGTGGCTGAGAGGCAAGTTTCGGTTGCCGAAAAGCAAGTCTCGTTAATTGAAAGACAAGTTGCAATTGCTGAAAAAGGGTTGGCTATTATGCAACAAAGTAGGCCTCGCCTTTATAGCGAATCAGATGTATGGGATATGTTGACTGAATTGGGTCTGATAGGATCAGCTCGGATGCAGTGTTATCAGTTTTTATGTGAAAATGAGCAGAAAAAGCGCCAAATTTTTTGGATCCCACCTGAAATGCGATTGGATGCTCTTTTTCATTTCATGACAGCTGCTGGTGTTCGCTTAGGAGATATGGTACTTTCATAAAACATTAACCATTTCAGGTATAACTTTTATACGCACTTACTTTCTAATTAATTTGAGGTTATTGCTTTCATTAATTGATTATGTGTTTCTGAGTGTCATATACTATGGGTATATCTTCATGTATTTAAAGAAGATATCATTTTATGTTTTATTTATGTTAACCATGGTTGGAAATCACTTTATGTATATATACTTTGAGATTGATTGGTTGTTTAAATAGAAAGAAATCGATAAAATAGATTATCATGATTAACTCTGATCTTTGAATTAAGTTCTCTTTGTTGTATATGCTCGTGCAGGAATCATAACTTGAAAATGTTTGGGAACAAGAAGTACACTGCTTAGTACAAGTAAAAATCGATCATGTGTTAATATTTTTGACTCGGAGAAACTTTATTTTTTTGAAGTAGATGGGTACAGATGGCTCAAGCTATGTAGAATTGATTTTTTGGAAGTAGGCGATGTCGCTGACCATGAAGAATTAACCTTTTGAAAAGTGTTGTCTGGTGATAAAATAGTACTCTCTAGGAGTTCTTTTGGTTATTACTTTTTTGGCGTTTTGTTATATGTTTATAAAAATTGTATATGATTTTTGGTAGCACGTACTTGGAAAGAAATGCTACCAACTTTTGATAATATTTTATTTTGTAAAGACAATTTAGTGAAACTTTTTTTTAAATATGCTTAAGGAAATTAATGATGTAAAGTATGAGGAGTTTTTATTATTATTTTACGAGATTATGTATTTATATATTTTTAAAAAGAATAATATATATTCTTATTTATGACATTAAAAGATAATAGAAAAGAATGAATTCAAAAAATTATTATTGTTAATGAAGATAGCACATTAAAATTTTAAAATATAATTTAGATAATTTTTTTATTAGAAAAATAATTTAAATACATTGGTATATTATAATTTATATATAATATAAACAAGGGTATTAATGTAATTTCACTTAGTTATGATTTTCTCTCTTCTTACTTTTCCTTTCATCTAAACATAAGAAAAAATTTCTTCTATTTTCTTTCCATCCATTTTCTATTCATCCAAACAGCATGGAAGAAAATCAACTTTTCCTTCCATTTTCTTTCCTTCTATTTTTTTTCCTTTCATTTTCTTTCCTCTCATTTTCCATCTTCCATCCAAACAAAGTGTAAGAGACTAGTGATGATATATAGGATAAAAATGGGTAGAATATAATAGTGTAAGACAGAAGAGTTTAAATTTAACTTTAATTTTATTTGTGAGTTAATTTTTTTACTAAAATTCAATCTTCTTTTATCTACGGAAATATGCAAATCCTAACTATCCACTCACAACCCAAGAGTATCCGAGTTTATGTGTGGGTCATTAAAGAATGCAATATTTAATAATCTAATAAGATCTTGTTTAGAGGACAATACTCATACTAAATGACATAAACATCGTTAAAAATTCAATTTTAAAATTAAAAAAATACTACTCCAACTAATCCTAATTTCACCTCAGAATACTTTCTCCTTTTCTCCCTAGCAATACCATTTTCTTTCTCAATCTCTCACTAGCTACGCCATTTACCCTTGCACGCAGCCGCTGTGTAACACCACACCGCACCGCTACTCCGTGTCGTTGGTCACCATCGCCCAACGTCCTTCGTCGTGCTGCCCCCCATCCCGTCGCGCCATCACAGCTTCCTCCCCCGCGCGTCATAGCAATCATCGACCACGCAAGTAAAGCTGCCTTTCGTCCACTTCTCCTTGGCGTCACATCGTGCATTCCGGATGAAGATACTGGTCCCCTTCTCTCATGCGTTCGGCCGTGTCCGTGCTCTCCAAAAGCAATGTCACAGCCGACCACCATCCAATAGCACGGCATCATCCTCTTGCGCTGCGACCACCGCCGCAGATTGCTGCTATCACGGCTTCTTCTCCCGTCGAAGTAACCACCGACGATGCAGCAACCTCCCGTCGTAGTAACCACTGGCCGATCACACCACATCTACCCCGCGCGACCTGATTTTTTTCTTCCCATCCTAGGGGTTTAGTTTAATTTGTGTTTTCTCACTACAAATGGATCCTCTCCATTTTTTTTAACACTTGAGAGAATAAAGTGTGATCTCTCACCTTTAATTCTATAAGTGGGACTAAAATTAAATAGGAGAGAGAGAACAATGAAAGGTGAGATCCTACACTGGACACCATCCATTTTTTTTTTCCACTCCCTCAAATAAGGGTTTTCGCAACGGTCAAAAACCGTTGCCGTAGATTGAAAAACCGTTCCCAAAACTTTTGGCAACGGTTTTTGACCTATGGTATATGCGGCCGTTGCCAATGCTCAAAGGCAACGGTTTTTAACCTAAGGCAACGATAACAAAAAAACGGTTGCCAAAGTTACTGGTATAGACAACGGTTTTGAAAGAAAATTTTAAACAATGGTTTCAAACCGTTACTCGATAAAGAACGATTTTAAACTGTTCTCTTTCATGAACAAATGGTTTAAAACCATAACTGAATAGGCAACGATTTTAAACTGTTGTAGTTTTATTATTCACAAAACCAACGGTTTTAAAGCGTTACCGTTGGTGTCGTTTTTTAGCAACGGTTTTAATACCATTGCCATTTTAATTATACAAAAATTCAATTATAATAAAAATTATATAAAAATCTTAATTAATTTAAACTCCAACTATTATAAAAATTATATATAATTTTTAATTATTTTTAAATTTAAAGAATCATAAAATTTTATTTAACTACTTTTAGTGAAATAATTTTCTTAAAATAAAAATATCAACAAATATAATAAATCATAAATAAATCATAAATAAATCATTATTTAATTTTTCAAAAACTTAGGTTGTTACAAGTTTGGCATTGTTCGATGATGGCTCTAATGATGAGTGGTGTGAGTTATGGAGAGCTAGGGCTAGTAGAGGGAGAAAAAATTGACAAGTCTCTATGTTTTCTTTTGAAGAGAGGTTGTTGAAATTTTTTTGAAGTGTTAAAAAAATATTATCTTAAATTTTAGAGCGGGAATGAAACCAAAAATATATAATTGTTGTAAATTTATTTTAAATTTATTTCTTCTATAAATAATATTTATAATATATTTATAACAATAATTTTGAGTGTTCTACAAATTTAATATTTATAGAGAAAATTATTTAAATTTGTATAATTATTTAAATAATATTAGAAAATTATTGTTTGATAAAAAATTGTTGTAATGGTTATAAAACCGTTCTTTAAAATAGTCAAAGAGAACGGTTTTATTTTGTTGCTATAATGAAAAATTGAACTTCAACAGCAACACTGTAAAAACCATTGTCTAAGACCATCTAATAGAATAGTTTTAAAGTGTAGCATTTTGGCAACGGTTTTTATGCGTTTCTTTTGTTCAATTATTTAAACAACAATAAAAAACTGTTACTTAAAACCAAATTATGGTAACAGTTATAAAATCGTTCTTTAAAATAGTCAAAGAGAACAGTTTTAGTTTGTTGCTATAAAATAATGAAAAATTGAATTCAACAGTAACACTATAAAAATTGTTGTCTAAAACTATCTAAGAAAACGATTTTAAGGCGTTACAAAATTTGGCGTTGCTAAAATCTATGTTTATTGTAGTGTCTATTATGGATTTTTTTTTTAGTTAATTGGATGTTTTTAATCGTTATTAGCCTGAGAATTAAACTCTTGTAGGGTTGAATTTTTTTTTTTTAGCTAATTAAATATTTTTTTTTATTAATTGAATGTTTCTCTATGAATAAATTCCACTTTTTCTGATGTTACTTTTTGTTTTAGTGGACTCTTTTTTGCTTGGATTTTTTTTATGAGGAGTGTTAGGGGCAGTAAGTTTTGTGATTTGTAGCCATCAATTAGTCATTATTAGTATTTTTAATGGTGTGAGATTACTCAATTTTCTTTTGATAGTTAAGTGTTGTCCAGATTTTAATAAAAGTGCTGACTCTCTAAACTTTCTTTTTTTTATTATTATACATATGAATCTGCGTTGGTGACGGTGCAACAGGAAAGGAAGGGAAGGTGAAAGATGAGAGATTAGAGTTGTGGTGGGTCTGTCACTGGCTAATAAATTACGCGGAATTTGAATTCCGACTAATCCAAGTTGTCCGACTAATCCAAGTTGATGATATATATATATATAATTGGATATTCGTTGCTGCCATAAAAGTATAAGCAAAGAGAATGAGGGAATGAAAAAATGGAATTGTACGCTTTTAAGAGAAGAGAGACGAATAGTTAGAGCAAAATAAAAGCTTTTATTTATTTTGAGAACAACTACTAATAACTTTGTCCATAAAACATAGCAATGACATGGCCAATAATGTCTTACTCCAATATCAAAATATTAAAACAATAACCACCATATGCAAAATTCAAACAACATAAAATGCAATACAAGACGAAACTAATAAAAAAAACTGAAGCAAATTCATGTGAGGACATGAATGAACTAATAACATCATATCAGGGTGACACCAAACTCTCAGTATAGACCCTGAAATCGCTAAGACCACGGAATTCTTGAAGCGCAGGAACCCTAAAAGTTTGGTTCTTGTGATTGTAGACAACAAAGCCTGTCTTGTTGTAAAGCAGTATCTCATCATCAGAAACAGTGTCCATAACACTATACGAGGGACGAGAAGGAGGATTTGTTTCTTGGTAGGGAATACTGAACAACTTAGTCAAAGATTCTGCATTTCCATACTCCTTCATAACCCAAACATCACAAATCATGGATCCACGACCAACGATGCACAACCAATCATTCAACACCGCCAACTCCAGATCCCCGATAATTTTCTCCGGCACCACCATTTCCTCAAACGTCTCCTTTCCCATGTCCATAGAAACAACAACATAGTAATCCAGATACTCACCAAACTCCGTTACCTTGTTCTGAATCAGCAACCAGTGAAGACTTCCGCTCACGAATTTCGTGCAGCCTCGAGGGGAACCATTAGGAAAATTCGGAACCAGTCTCCATGATGAATCCGTGCCCACGGTATGAGCCATGGCAATGCTCACTCCTCCGTGGTGAGAAACATCCACCACCTTGTAAGTGTCGGTGGAAGAATCATACCCGAACCCAGTGTGAACGGAACAAGATTGCATTGGGTGTTCCTTAATCGGCGGCAAGGTCCTGAACTTCCCTGTGGAAGGGTTCCAAAGAACCAGAGAGTCTTCGGCCGTCTCAACGTTAAGAAGAAGCAAGCCATGGCAAGAATCGCCGTCGAAATGCATCCAGTCTCCTTCGACAAGAGGGCCGTTGGGCTCAGAGTAAGTGCCTGCGAGGTTGCCGGGGCTGCTGGCTAAGGATCTCAGAGAGTAGTCTCTCATAAACGAAGTGATTGGTTCACCTGGGTAGGAGTGGGTGTACTTAATGAGGCGGTTGCAGTCGCGGCCGGCGGTGGCGGTGATGGTGGCAGTGGCTCGCCGGAGCTGCTCCTTCGCGAATTTGCGGTCCGATGAGATCATTTCATTCCAGAGCTTGCATGCAGCCCTAAACCGCTGCAATGACTTCACCGGAAGCCTCACCAGAATATCAAAGATGATCTCCGGCGGAAAAACGTCTTCCGTGAGAGTGACGGATTGGAGCATGTTGGTGATGTTAGCGGCGGTTTTAGAGTCGTTGTGGCTGTTAACTGCCGCCATTATAGAAATGATTAGGCTAATAAGGTTTTTGAAGAATGTGAATGAGAATATGAGATGGGTTAAACCATACAAGTGACTATCATTATATAATGTTGAGAAACATTATTTTATTTAATTTTTTTATTTCAAGTATGACCAACTTTAATTATGATCATAAATGTTTTCCGTTGTTAATAATATGTTAATATGCATGGGAATATATGATATTACCTGGCTTATATGGACCTTTAATTTGTGCTGACCTCGGTACATGCACACTGACACCTTCTGGAAGACAACTTGCATAGTTCGTTGCATGCAAAATGTGCTCTCTAGACACTATTATGGTAACATATCTACTGAAAATAGCAAGAAATTTTGTGTTTTGGTATCTTTTAAATGTGTGTTGCAACATGTGTCCTCAACGATTTTACTTTATATTTTTTGTGGAGTAAAGTATCGTTTTTGTTCTTAATATTTGGGGTAAATTTTATTTGTCTTCCTAATATTTAAATCATCCTATTTGTATCCTTAATATTTATAAAAGTGATTTAATATTATCCTGCCATCAATTATACATCATGTGCGCTTTAGTTTGAGTTTTAAAAATCTTTTTTTGAAGTTAGAATACAAATGTCTGGGATAGAATCGATAATCTACTCTGAAAAATAACTCATCAAATGTTGAAACTAATTCCTACAACATTTACATAATTCACTTTTCTACCGACATAATTGAATCTAAATACAAAATAGTGGGTATAATATTAAAATCGAACACATCCAAGTGAGACCTAATTGAGAATGAATACATCCAAGTGAGAATAATTGAAAAATATAATCTGATTTGTTAATATAATTGATAGTAGGATAACATTAAATCACTTTTATAAACGTTAAGGATACAAATAAGATGATTTAAACGTTAGGGACACAAATAGGACTTATCACAAACATTGGGGACAAAAACGATACTTTACTCTATTTTTTTGGGTTAACTATCAAGTCTGTATTTAAAGGATTCTGATAAAAAGATTTTTAATAAAAGATTGTATTAACAAAATAATTTTTGAATGATTTAAAAATTCGACAAAAAGATTAATAAATATTGGTGAAAACTTAACTTCATACGAATTTGATAGTTGAGAGTCGTTAAATAATTTGAGAAGTTTGACTAAATTGCTATCTAACTATTCTCATTATTAACTTCATATGAAATTAATTGCAGTTGAGTTTTCATCATAAATATTATATTTTTTGTAAGTAACAAAACAACTTTCATATTTAGCAAACAACTTATTTATTTAATCTAAATTTTTGTGTTAAATAAATATTTAGAAAGTGCAAAAAAAAATTTGGAGCAAAGTTTTAACTCTAAATTTGTCTATTTTTTCAAAAAATATGGCCATTCACAATAAAAATATTTTTTAAAAAAATTTAATCAACAAAAAATTACTAAATTTTAAGAAGAAAATATTTTTTTTTTAATAATGATTGCAAAAATGTACATTAAAATTTGTTCTCTAAAGTTATTTTTTAGAATTTTTACTTATTAGTTGGTTATTAATTTAATAACATATTTTATTTTATAATTTTAAATATTCAATAATCAATAATGTTAAAAAAATTAAAAATAATCAATATTTTTCTCATCTAATTTGAGTTAGTTGAGTAGTTATTTCACTTGGCCGTTTAAATAAGTATCAGATATTTAAATTCTGTCTTATGTGTAGTAACCTATTAACTAGCAGCTAACTCTTAATTAAATAGAGCTCTAATTCGCAATATATTAGTCCCAACCTGCCGAGATGGGAAATATTGTGAAAAAAAAATACTATTTGTTTTTAAGATCTATTAAGTTTGGAATACCGTGAAAAAAATATTTGTCTTTAAAACAGAACAATTACTCATCAATGACAATACTTATGGAGATATATCTTTATTAAATTTATCTAGGACAATTTTATTTATTGGTATCATATTTATTCTTAAAATCAAAACAAAATAATCAATATTTTTACCTGTTAAAATTTTATATTTTATGACATAATTTTCAAGTCTCCAAATTTAATATGTAAAAGGATAAAAATTGATAAATATGTTACAAATTATCTATATCTGTAAATAAAATATTTAAATTATTTATTTTAAAAAATTTCTTATATTTATTATCTTAAACATAGTTATAAAAATCGGATTGGACGGGCCAATTCAATCGAAAAAGGGTGAAAATAGCAAAATGTGCCCTATAAATACTATTATGGTAACATATCTACAGAAAATAGCAAGAAATTTTGTGTTTTGGCTTTTTTTGAATTTATGTTGAAAAAGGTGTCGTCATCAATTTTATTTTATATTTTGGGGTTAACTATCAATTTTTTACTTGAAAGATTCAATCACTGATAAAAAAAATATCTATAAGATATTATTGATAAAACAATCTCTGAATAGTTTGAAAATACAATAAAAAGAATTAATAAATATTGATGGAAACTCAAGTGCAGTTAATTTTATATGAGGTTAATAGTTGTGATGAGTCATTAATGATTTGATAAGTTTAATTAAATTGTCATCTAACAATTCTCAGCTATTAACTTTACACAACTGAGTTTTTACAATAAATATATATTATATTTTTGTAAATAACAAAAAAATTTTATATTTAACAAACGACTTATTTATTTGATCTAAATTTTTGTAGCAACAATTGAATAAATATTTAAAAGGTACATAAAAATTCGGGCCAAAATTTTAACATTAAATTTTTCTTTTTCTTTTTTAAAAAAATTATGGTGATTCACAGTGAAAATATTTTTTAAAAGAATTCAGTGGATAAGAAATTACTAAATTTAAGGATCACAAGATCTTATATTTTTAATAATAATTATAAAAATATGCATCAAAATTTAATCTTTAAAATTATTTTTTAGAATAAACTAGTGT
>NC_029788.2:4908545-4908919 GCF_000816755.2 Arachis ipaensis
CGAGTCAAAAAATACCATAAAAAAAATAGTATTTGTCTTTACGGTCTGCCGAATTGGGAATACCATGAAAAAATAATATTTATCTTTAAAGCAGAATAATTACTCATGGATAACAATATTTATGGAGATTTGTCTTTGTTAAAATTTATCTAGTATAATTTTATTTATTGGTATCATATTCATTTTTGAAATTAAAACAAAATTATCAACATTTTTACCGGTTAAAATTTCATATTTTATGACATAATTTTCAAGCCTCCAAATTTGTAGATTTATATCATTACAAAAGCTATTGGATTAGTTAATATTCTTTAGTAACATCAATAAAACACTATCCTTGAGTATTAATTTGTGTGAGAAAAAATCATAATTTT
>NC_029788.2:4909102-4909485 GCF_000816755.2 Arachis ipaensis
CTATACTATTCTATATAAGATAATGTACAATGTATTTTTTATTTTGAAATTACCTCTCGTTAATGACATAAAATTTAAAATATTTTTTATTTTTCACTCAAATTTATATTTGAATTCAAAATTGATTAATAAATTATTCTTTTTTTAATTTTAATAACAAAATTAGAATTAATTAAGTGTAAAATATTGATTATTTAATGATTTAAATCATTTAAATTTTAATTACCAAAAATTACATTAGAAATTAAATTATAACTTAATAATTAATAATATATATATATTTGGTACGTAAATTTTGAGTGCTACTTAAATGTGCTGACTTCTAGAAAAATAATGTGTTGGTTTTAAATTATGTGATAGGTCCACCGTCTACTTATTAATGA
>NC_029788.2:4909765-4910196 GCF_000816755.2 Arachis ipaensis
TATAATAATATGTGTATTTTTTAAATTTCATATATCTCATTTATAGTGTAAACGAGATATTAGCAATATTAATTTGTTTACACAATAAACAAAATATGTAAAAAAATGAAAATTGATAAATATGCTATAAATTATCTATATCCGTAAATAAAATATTTAGATTATTTATTTTCAAAAATCCCTTATATTTATTATCTTAGACATAGTTGTAAAAACTAGATTGGATAGGCCGATTCAATCGAAAAACGGGTGAAAATAGCAAAATGTGCTCTCTAAACACTATTATGGTAACATATCTACTGAAAATGGCAAGAAATTTTGTGTTTTGGTATTTTTCGAATCTGCCTTTTGTCCTCATCGATTTTACTAAAATTGTCATTTAACCGTTCTTAGTTATTAACTTTACATGAAATTAACTGCATCTGAGTTTT
>NC_029788.2:4910213-4911784 GCF_000816755.2 Arachis ipaensis
CGGCCGACTCAATCAAAAAATGGGTGACCATAGCAAAATGTGCTCTCTAAACACTATTATGGTAACATATCTACTGAAATAGCAAGAAATTTTGTGTTTTGGTATTTCTCGAATCTGTTGTTGAAAAATGTGTCCTCATCAATTTACTTTATATTTTGGGGTTAACTACTAATTTTATACTTGAAAGATTTAACCGTTAATAAAAAAATCTCTATAAAATATTATTGACAAAATAATTTTTAAATGATTTGAAAATACAATAAAAGAATTAATAAATATTGGTGAAAAATCAAGTACATTTAATTTTATATATGTTTGACTAAATTGTCATCTAATAGTTCTCAGCTATTAACATTACATGAAATTAATTGTACCTGAGTTTTCACAATAAATATATATTATATTTTTTGTAAATAACAAAAAAATTTTATATTTAACAAATAACTTATCTATTTGATCTAAATTTTTGTAACAACATTTGAATAAATATTTAAAAGATGCATAAAAAATTCAGAGCAAAATTTTAACTCTAGATTTTCTTTTTACTTTTTTTTTAAAAAAATAGTCATTCACAATAAAATGATTTTTTAAAAGAATTCAGTTGACAAAAAATTAATAAATTTAAGGATGAAAAGATATTATTTTTTTAATAATAATTATAAAGATGTGCATCAACATTTAATTTCTAAAATTATTTTTTAGAATATAATAGTATATATTCCTGTGCAGAATACAAAATAATACATAAAAATATATTACATTTTTTTTAAAAACTTAAACAAAAAATATATATAGAAATTACCACTATAAATATTTTAAAAATTTATAATTAAAACTAAAATTTAACAGTTTTCAATGTTAAAATATTAAAATAATTAATATTTTTTTCAACTAATTGAGTTAGTTGAGTGGTTATTTCACTCGTCAGGTTAAACAAGTATCGGAGATTAGTCTCAACCTACCGAGTCAGGTAAAAAATATCATGAAAAATAGTATTTGTCTTTAAGGTTTACCGAATTGGAAATACCATGAAAAAATATTTATCTTTAAAGCAGAACAATTACTCATCGATAGTAATACTTATGGAGATTTGTCTTTGTTAAAATTTATCTAGCTAGGACAATTTCATTTGTTGATATCATATTCATTCTTGAAATTCAAACAATATGATCAACATTTTTACCTGTTAAAATTTTATATTTTATTATGACATGATTTTTAAGTCTCCAAACTTATAGATTTATGTCATTACAAAAGCTATTAAATTAGTTAATATTTCTTAGTAATATCACTGGAACACTATCATTGAGTATTAGTTTGTGTGAATAAAAATTATAATAATTTTTATTATTCAATAATTTATTCTGTTAGAAAATAAGTTATTATCACCTAGATTGATAAATACATTTTTTCCCATTTTTTTATACTATTTTATTTAACAATAATTGCCATTAAAAAAATAAATAACCACACTAATCTACAATATGATGTACAACATCTTTTTTATTTTAAAATTAACTCTGGTTAATGACATAAAATTTAAAATATATTTTTTATTTTTTTCACTCGTA
>NC_029788.2:4911793-4915339 GCF_000816755.2 Arachis ipaensis
ATAGTTTAATAATTTATCTATAATTTTTTAATTATGTAATTAAATTAATTAAAAAATTATATTATTATTTTTCTACCAACCAAATATCAGTTTATACTATTTATATATTTTTTTAATATAAATAAGTAAATAGGTATTTATAGAATTATTTTTGTTATTTTAGATGATGGCTTAAGTTGTTTGTTTCATATGTTAAATAATATAAATAATATCTTGTATCTTAAATTTTTTAATTGAGTAAAGTCCCTACCCGATTTCTATTCATCTTTTTAAGGGACAAGCCGATCCTTCTCGAAAAAAGTAGTACCACCCGTTCCTTGTTCCTGGTAGCAGTGAGACATGGCGATCCTTCCATCATCTTCAACGTCAAAACCTAAGAGAATCTACTTACGTAACACTTAACAATGATTATGTGACTGTCAAATGCCATGTTGGACATTAGAAGGTTGGACATGGATCGACTTGTCCAATTTTTGTGGAACCAAAATGTCGCTGTTTTGCAAAGGATTTGGGGTTATATAATATGATATTTAAGATTTGAACCCTCTCACTCGTTTTCTAATAATAGTCTATGAACCCTAGAAAATCATGGCTGAGAGTGGTGAGCGTTTGTCACTCTGATCCGAATGGCAAAATAGAAGAGATGCAATCGAATATGAAAGTTGGAGTCTGAATTCTAGCACGAATTTGGGATCGAGGAAGAAGACGAAGTGGGTTGCCTCAGAATGTAACTGCAGTATTCATACTGTTCTCTTCATTTCAAGAACGGAGTTAAATACGGCCAAGCTATTCTTTAGCTGTCCATACTTTAAGGTAGTTTATATTTTTTCTCGTTCATCTAGATTTCGATTGAAGGTTTAAAATCCTTTTCCCTATCTTGCAAACTTCGGCACCTCATCGAAAGTATTTTTCATGGCTTGATGAGTATGTTTCGTCCTTTAAGGAGGATTCTAACAAGAATCTTCATTTTGGTGGGTTGAAGCATAATGAGGTTCATTTTGAAGGCCATTTTAGGGTGTTCATGACAAAACGAAAGAGTTTGAAAAAAGATTGACTGGGTTAGAAATTGAGTTATACAAATCTAGGATGAATAAGATTCAAAGCAGGTGTAGTGGTGTTGGATGTATTGTTATAGCATTTATTGCAGGGAATAGTTATTGAGTAGGAAGGAGCAGTAGTTCCATGATTTATTTTGGAGGAAGTATAGGGAGCCAATGGAATATCTGTACAATGTGTACAATGAAAATTTAGGGATGTCCGATTCAGTATTAGAGATATAACCATTAGTGTTACCTTTTCCTATTAGCTTAAACTTTTGGGATAAGTGGTTTCATGACATGGTATTAGAGTTCTAGATCCGAAAGGTTAAGAGTTCAATCCTTGATAAACTCCAAGATCGTATGGGTGATGCAGCTCCCTAGATCTTTTTGAAAACAAAAGCAGTAAATGGCACCACCAATTTGGTGTTTCGAAGAAAAAAAAAATTTCCCTGACGCTTTCTGGATACCTAAAATAAATAAAAATTTTGGCTTTTAAAAAAAAACTTTCATATTTTGAAAAATACAATAAGAAAAACCATTTTTTTTAAAATTTATGCATAAAATCTCAATATCAAAAATAACACTTTTATTCGAATCCTACCTTTGCATGTAGCAACCCATTTTTTAAAATAGAGCTTTGATCCGCAACCAATTAATTTTTAGTCTATTAAATTAAAAAATACCGTAAGAAACTAAAAAAAAGAAAATACTTTTATTAATTATATTGAAAAATGAAGAATAATGAAATAGGAATATATTATTATAATTATTGGCGGAACTTGAAATAAAATTTTTGGGGGGCCAAATAGAAAATAATTGTCAAAATATTTTTGATATACCCCATTTAAGATAAACTCGTCTAATCTCATCTCTCTGGTTTGGTTTGGGTGATATTGCCAAATTTAAAGCCGTTTTTCAAGATCTCGTTCCAAAAAATTAAGATTAAAGTCATCATAGTGAATTTACAAAAAATCAAGATAAAAAAATCTTTTAATTTTTTGGTCTATTTAAACACGTTATCTACTTTCACTTTAAGTATTCCTTTATTTTTACGGTTTTTACAAGAAAAATAAAAATACTAGAATTTTATTTATCTATATATTAACATGTCTTTTGGAACCATGCAGAAATAAGTTAGCATATCAACATTCATATGAAAATGGAAAATGCTTGATAGTCAACATTTTCAGTAAAAAAAAAAATGGTTAAATATATAATCAATTCTGTTACGTAATTAATAAAGATTCTACCAATTTTTGTTTATAATTATGTTTAATGAAAGTATCTTTGTGAATGTGTCTAATAAAAATGTCTTTTTTTATAGCCTATCTAATGAAAATATTTTTGTCGATGTGTCTTCTAGTGGAGGTGTCTTTGATCGGATTGAGAAAGTAGAAACAAGATAGAAGGAGCGCGCTGCGGTGGACGGCTGCTATGCAAATCGCGAGGAGAAAGGTGTCGCGATGGTCTTGCAGAGGAGAAAACTGCGCATGTAAAGCTCCCATTGCGGCGACACAAATTGGTTGCAGAGGGCATCGGCAATGCCCAGAAGATCGTCGGGGTGAAGGCCGCGGCAGCAGCACAGGCACGAACCACTGCACGCATTCCGAGCAATGCAAGTAACGGCGCGACGCATTAGCGACAGTTCCACAGGGAGGGGGTTTCGCGTGGCGGTGAAGACAACGGTGGTAAAGGCTCCACGGCGTGACGACAAAGACGACATTGGTGGAGGGGATGCGACACGGCAATGTGAAGAGCATGTTCGGCACGTTGTGTAGGGACAGTAACAGTGGAGGCAGAGGATGCAACGCCGACTGAGGCCGGAGTGAGGAAGAACACAGGGACGAGTGACGACGACGCAGTTAGGAGTTGCTGCGGAAGAAAGTTGGGTGACACCTTTCTGAATTCACGTCGCAGCTCTCCTCGGCGCGGTTATAAATCCTTATAATTCAAAATTTTTATTAATTTAGATCAATTTAATGTTAATTGTAATTAAAATATAATAATAAATTATTTTTGACAATAAATTGATAGATAATTTTATACTTTTTCATATAAAAAAGTATCAGCCATATAAATTTTGTGTACGGCTATATATATATGGATTGAAATAATATTAATGGTTATATTCTTCTAAAAAATATCTTTTCAGTCATTCTCTTAACTTTTAAATAAAAATGTTTAGTATTTTTTTATGTTTTTTGTTGAATTGGATATTATCACTACTATGTTAATAATGTCATTTCTATTTCTATTTTTTACATATGAATATATTAATTAAAAAACTATGCAAAAATTTCACTATATAAAAGTAAACAACTAAAAATTTTTATATTGTTTATTAAAACAACCTAATTTTAATTTATGTTAAAAGATTTATATTATAAATTGTATATTTAAAGATTAAATTGTCAATTATAAACTTTTTAATGTGCTTGTTTTGCAATAAATTATTATAAATAAATTTTCTATTTTTCCACTTATAATAAAATATAAACTCTTATTA
>NC_029788.2:4917621-4933139 GCF_000816755.2 Arachis ipaensis
GTAGTGTATATAGTGTATATATATTGAATATTACATTATTCCACTATTTAAAAGATTAATCTGTTTAATGAAATGAATTATATTCACATTTATGATTTAAACTTCTGGATATAGGATATTTAGTTAGTTAGTAGATAACATTTTTATTCTCATGTACTATATGTATGTTCAAAATATATTCAATTATACATTTAATAGTGTCCGATTTAAGTCAAATTTGATTTGGATTATTATTATTATTATTATATAAGTAGTGTATATATATTGAATATTACATTATTCCACTATTTAAAAGATTAATCTGTTTAATGAAATGAATTATATTCACATTTATGATTTAAACTTCTGGATATAGGATATTTAGTTAGTTAGTAGATAACATTTGGAGACTTTTTATTCTCATCTATCTCAAAATCTGAAAGGTAACATTTTCTTTATATAAGCAGGTCCGGAAGTAGGTTGATATTGTTATGGATCTGCTTCTGTGAGAATAAAAGAAAGACAGAGAGAAAACAAAGGGAGGCAGACAAAGAATGGAAGAAAGAAAATGGTGGATAATTAGAAAATTTTTATAAAAAACTATTTTATAAGGAGCTTTTATAGGAAACTATTTTATAGTATGCTCTCTTGTTATTTATAGAAGTTAGATAACTATATAAATGAGTGAAATCAAAATGTATTCAATTTAATTAAAACAAAAGGAATTCACATCATAGCAATTATTCATTTTCTTTTTTTTCTCTTCAATAATTATATAGCGAGTGTATTATTGTGAGTAATGTTCAATTTCATATTAGTTTTTATCTAGGAGGTCACTCCGATAAAGATGCTTAAAACGTCTTTTTTTTAAAGATGTTTTTTTATTAATTAAAATTTAATACATATAATCGATTAAATTATATTATTTCTGTCAAAATTAGATCAGACAAATTAATTTGGCCGAAAAATCGGTAAACTAAACTTTGAATCGACTAATCATATTCTAAAAAAAAAAAAACTAAATGTTTAAAACATTTTTTTTAAAATATTTTTAATTAATTAAACTGTGTTATTTTTGTCAAAATTAAATCAGACGAATTAATTTGGCTGAAAAATCGATAAACCAAACCTTAAATCGATCTAAAATAATATTCATTTTTTATAGAAAATTACTACAATAATCTTATTATAAAAAATAACTAAAATATTCTTATTATATATATTTTTTAATTTTGAAAACCCTAAATTCTAACCCTATAACGGCACAGAGAAAAGAAAAGGGTTAAAATTAAAATTCTCAATATATATATAATAAGAATATTTTAGTCATTTTTTATAATAGGGATATTGTAATTATTTTTTATAAAAAAATATTAATTTAGACCGATTCAAGGTTTAATTTATCAATTTTTTGGCCAAATCAATTTATCTGATATAATTTTAATAAAAATAACACAGTTTAATGAATTATATGTATTGAATTTTAATTATTTAAAAATATCTTTAAAAAAAGACGTTTTAAACATCTTTATCTAAGTGGCTCCCTTCTATCTATTAAAAGTCAAAATTTCGCTGTAGACTCAATAATTGGTATCAAGAGCCAACGTTATATTATTCATTATTTGAGTGGTAAAATTCAATTTTGAATATAATGGCTTCTACTAGTAGTAATGTCAAAGTAGGCAAATATGAAATCGAGAAGTTCAATGGGAAAAATGATTTTTCCTATTGGAGGATGCAGATGAAAAATCTACTTATATCACAAAAGTTACACAAGACACTAATGGGAAAAGAAAAAAAGTCGGAAGGAATAAAAGATTAATTTAGACCGATTCAAGGTTTGATTTATCGATTTTTTGGCCAAATCAATTTATCTGATATAATTTTAATAAAAATAACACAGTTTAATGAATTATATGTATTGAATTTTAATTATTTAAAAATATCTTTAAAAAAAGACGTTTTAAACATCTTTATCTAAGTGGCTCCCTTCTATCTATTAAAAGTCAAAATTTCGCTGTAGACTCAATAATTGGTATCAAGAGCCAACGTTATATTATTCATTATTTGAGTGGTAAAATTCAATTTTGAATATAATGGCTTCTACTAGTAGTAATGTCAAAGTAGGCAAATATGAAATCGAGAAGTTCAATGGGAAAAATGATTTTTCCTATTGGAGGATGCAGATGAAAAATCTACTTATATCACAAAAGTTACACAAGACACTAATGGGAAAAGAAAAAAAGTCGGAAGGAATAAAAGATGAGGATTGAGAAGAATTAGATCTTAAGGCACGGGCTGCAATAATCTTATGCCTTGAGAGGGATGTTGCTTTCTTGGTGAACGAAGAAACAACTGCAGTAGGCGTCTGGACAAAGTTAGAGAGTAACTTCATGACGAAGACTCTAACTAACAGGATCTATTTAAAATCCAAATTGTATACATGCAAGATGGAGGAAGGTACCTCAATCCGAGAATATATCAATAAGTTTGATAGGATCATATCAAACTTAAAGGATATAGATGTGAAGGTTGATGATAAAGACCAGGCTCTCATATTGTTACTTTCATTACCGAAGTCCTATGAAAATCTACTGCAGACATTGATGCTGGTGGGTGACACTCTGACCATGGATGAGACGATGGCATCACTTTTAGCGGATGATCTACGTAAGGTTGCTACAAGTGTAATGTCATCTTCAAATGGAAGAGAGTATAATGATCAAGCACAAGGATTATTCGCGGCTAGAGGAAGGACCAATGAAAGAAGAAAAAGGTAATAAGCGTAGAAAGTCTAGGCCAAAATCTAGACCTCACGCGGAGAGAACATGCTTTAAATGTGGTGAGACTGGATATTTCAAAGCAAATTGTCCAAATAAGAAGATAACTTTCAAGAAACAGAACAACGACAACCCAAAAGAAAAGCAAGAAGCAAGCTACGTCTCAAATGATGAGGAGGATTGTTACTCTGTAACAGAACAATCTTATGAAATCTCCGGTAAGTGGATTCTTGATTCAGGAGCCTCTCACCATATGTGTCCAAATTGGAAGTGATTTACTACCTATGAAAGCATAAATGGTGGCACAGTTTTAAGGGGCAATGATCATGCTTGTAAAACTGTGGGGTTGGGGACTATAAGAATCAAGATGCATGATGGATGAGTAAGAACCTTAAAAGATGTGAGGCATATTCCAGACTTGCAGAAAAATCTTATCGATCTCCAAAGGTTTGTTGGAGAAAAATGGCTGCAAAATAGTTGCGAAAAATGGGGTACTAAAAGTTGTTCATGGTTCTTTGGTAGTGATGAAGGGAGTTCGTCACGGTAATTTTTATTCTCTTTTAGGGACAACAGTCACAGGTGAGTTAGCAGTTGGAATTGGTGGAAGTAGAGATCAAATAAAATACACAAGAATATGACACATGCGGCTTGGACATATGTCAGAGAAATGTCTATCATTGCTTTATGGATAAGGTTTGCTGAAGAATATGAAGAAATTACAAATGAAATTTTGTGAGCATTGTGTGTATAGAAAGGCACATAGGGTGAAGTTTTCTATAAACAAGCATAAAAGTAGAGGGTTGTTAGACTACGTGCATACTGATGTTTGGGGACCGACTAAAGTTACTTCCAATGGTGGTTCCAGGTATTTTGTTACTTTTGTTGATGATTATTCTAGGTATGTTTGGATTTACTTCCTCAAACATAAGAATGAGGTATTCGATACTTTTAAGCGGTGGAGAGCAATGGTTGAAAACCGAACAGGTAGGAAGCTGAAAATTCTACGATCTAATGGCACAGAGTACACGGATGGAGCTTTCAAGAAGTTCTATGACCGAGAAGGCATTGCAAGACACTGGACAGTTAGAGAAACACCACAACAGAATGGAGTCGCCGAACGACTGAATCGTACGCTACTTGAGAAGACAAGGTGTATGCGCTCTAATTCCGGGTTAGGCAGAGAATGGTGGGCAGAATCGGTTGCTACAACTTGCTACATAGTGAATCGATCCCCACATTCCTCTCTAGATGGAGACACACCTTATAAGGTGTGGTCAGGGGAACATGCAGATTACGAGAAACTCAAAATCTTTGGATGCACAGCTTATTATCATGTCAAAGATAATAAACTTGATGATAGAGCTAAGAAGGCAATCTTTTTGGGGTATCCAAGAGGGGTTCAAGGCTATCGCCTTTGGAGTGTAATGATTCTAAGTTTGTAATTAGCAGGGATGTTACCTTTGATGAACGATCTATGGTAGATTTGTCTAAAGATATGGTGCCAGATGATGGTGATGTTGGAAAAACTTCAAATACTCAAGTGGTGGAGATAGAGTCTAAATACCAACAAATAGACTTTAATGTTCAGGTGGAGCATCCTAATGCTACTTGAGATGACGCAGAGGATGAATTTGATCATGAGAAAATTCAGTGAAAAATGCACATGCATTACAACAGCAGCAGCAGGATTCTTTGGCATCTACTAGGCCAAAGAGGAATTATAAATTTGTTCAGAAGTTCGAGTCAGACAAGCCTTTGAGACATTATGGGCAGGTAAATTTGGTAGATTATGCACTCTCAGTGGAGGATGATGAGCCGGTCACCTTCAAACATGCTATCAAAGACAAAGATAGAGAGAGTTGGTTGGTTGCTATGGAGGAAGAGATGCAATCTCTTCATAAGAACAAGACATGGGATGTAGTCCCATTGCCCGTGGAAAAGACTGCAATTGGTTGTACGTGGGTGTATAAAAGAAAAGAAGATCCTACCAAGTCAGATGGTACAAGATTCAAAACTAGGTTAGTAGCAAAGGCTGCAATTGGTTGTACGTGTGAGTAATATTCAATTTCATATTACTTTCTATCTATTAGAAGTCAAAATTTCGCTGCAGACTCAACAGCTTCCAAAGTCTATGACTCACGCAATGGTTACTTGTGATTGTGTAAGCAGCTGTTTGGTTGGAAGGAGCGACGGAATTGACTTTAGCTTTGATGCTAGCTTGTTTTGAAAAAGCACAAGTATTTGACTTGGCTATGTCTTAGGGAGGCTCTTCTTACGGCAAGTTTTTACTTTAGAAGATGGATGTCATCATCGGATAAGTGTTCAAGATGCCTTTCTAGCCAGGAATCGATTTTACATTGTATTTGGGATTGTCTAAAAGCTCAGCTTGTATGACACAGGTTGGATATTTCTTGTCATCTTCTAAACTTAAACTGGTTATTGTATCATAGCAGAGAGCATCCGTTCAGGTTCTTTTCGAGACTTTGGTGGATATGCCAAGTAAAAAATAATGACATCTTTAATCCTTATAAAATTTGGCCTCCAAAAAAACAAAAAAGTGATTTGTCTAATATTAGCTTTAGAAAATGAACTTATGAGTGTTTTTGAATTACAACATATGTCCCTCCTCTTTATTCTAAGTGGTTCTTGGAATTCTCTATCTATGAGTGTTTTCAAAATCAATTGTGATACTAGTTATTCTAGTTGTGGTGATAATGTTGGTTTTGCTTGTATTATTAGATATTGTAATCGGAGTTGGTAAATGGTGTATTTGAGAATGATCGAGTGTAATAGTATTTTTCAAGAAAAATTATTTGCTATTTAAATAGGATATCTCTTAGTTTGGGATGTGGGTCAACGAGATGTTATTTGTGAGACGGATTGTGTGGAAACATTTAATATTGTTAATAATCACTAAGATGAATTAAAATTTATTAATAAAAACTGAAAAAAGTTAAAAAAATTGTTTGCTTAACCATAAGAAAAATATACAAAAGATATGTCCATAAAATTGTACAAATATCATTTTTCTAATTTGACAAAACTAACATCAGAAGCAAGCCACCTATTTTTCTTCCCTTCATCTATTGATAATTTCCCCCTTGCAATGTGTTAACCCCCATCAATATTTTGCATTGGGGAAAATACATTTGCTTGCAAGGGGCTGTAGTGTTTATAATCATCTAATCATAAGATGACAAATTGAACAAAATTACATAACAAATGCTCTCACAAGTCACAATGCCAGATAGGCATGTATTAGTTATCACACAAGGTAGTACTCAGATAGAAAAGCAGCTCCAATGATAATTGCCAAGAACAACAAGCATACAATATCTGCCATTCCAAAAGATGATTCTGCCAAGAAGTAGAGTTTATGATCACCACTGTCCCCTTTAAAACCTCTGACTATCATAGCCTACAATAGTTATGTTGAACTGTCAGAAGAAGAGCTATGAATATGAAGGGAATTTAAAGTTTATAACATGCAAGGCCAATTTAATTCATGTAACCTATTTTCAAAACCTGAAGTGCTAAAAGAAATCAACATAGAAGGTTCACAATATGCCAAAAATACAAGAGTGAATTTCAAACTTTTCTACTTTCAACACATCAGAATTGAAAGCAATATTTTAAGCATGGGTCCGCAAAACCTTCATATAAATGATATAATTGATGAAATTAAAACGAAGTTATCCGATTATTCGACTTTTTCTAGAATGAAGCTGAAGGTTGAAGCACTAGTAAGACTAGATAACGTGAAGAAAACAGGAGGGGAACATCAAAGAGGCTAACCTGAGAAATTTGTTCTGCATGGCTGAAAATATTTTTGAAGATTCGCCGGAAGTAGTTAAAGAAGACTGCAGAGGCATATAAGGAAAAATAAAATAAGTGTCATGACAACTGAAGAAAAAAAAAATCTTTCCCCAAGTAATATTCTGATTGAACTGTACACTAAAACATTATTCTTTTGGAATTCTGAGTCAGTTATACATGCATTTGTTACTGGTTTATAGAATGGAAAGGCCATTGATAGCAACAAAAAATCACAAATTTTCAACAAAAAGCTTTTGAAGACATTATGACCTAATTATCGATCAGCATCATCAGTAACAGATTATTATACATGTCACAACAACTCTAAGTCGCCTACGAGCCAAATATTGATTTCTTAATGCATTATTAATATTAATATAGCAACATATTGGGTGCTATGCAATTGGAAACTAAATAAGACGTTATCAACAAAAAAATATTTTTATATAACCATATAAAGTAAATATGGGAGTTGTCCAAAACAAATGTGAAGCCTAGATATTCTAAACACGATTTATGCACAATCAACTAATTTGTTGGAAAGAAAACAAGAGAATATAGAACAAAACAATAATTTTCTGTCAATCCCTGTAAACAGAAGAAAGAGCTAATAACATTACTTACTATCAATTGTCTCCATAGTACTCAATTGTTTCCAATTTACCCTGCGAGATACAATCCCTAAAGCAATGTTTCGAACCTGCAATAACATAATATGGGTATTTTACTTCCTTTTCCTGTGTAAGAGAACTTTTATTGTTGTGGCATTAACTATTTCATTCATGCATTCCACCCACATGCACTAATTATGTTATGCAATTTAAGTAGTATCAGATCAGTACATAAAATAAGTTGATTACAAGGTAGTAGCAATGTAGATGCATTAAAAGAATCCTAGCATCAACCTAGATCTCTTTCCATGTCAGTCTGGTACACTAATTGAAATTCATACGTGATAGAACCCTATAAAACCATCAGGACCGTCACTAACCTGCCCTCCTCCGAATTACTTCATTTATTCCCTTTGCAAATCTAATAATCCAATCATTCATAAAATTGAAAATTTTCGATTCTTGCTTGCCTTTACCTCTAAGGCTCAAAATTATTAAACCAGGAATATCATTTACAACACTGTTTGCATTCCCATAATCCATATATTTGACTCTTTATCTACCTTTAGCTTTTGAATGAACTCCATCCTGTTAAGAAAAAGGCCATTGAGCCTATTTTTTATCCACTTCTTCACAATTCACCTTAAACTAAATGAAACATCCAAAACCATAATTTAATTCAAAAGGACAGTGTTGGGATAGTTATTATATCCTTCAGAATAGTGCTGACATTGTTTCTAACATGTCATTCTCACTAATCTCGCCAGTAAAAATAATCACCAAGTAGAGAGAAGTGTCAAACTATCAGTTAACTCCAGCAAAAGCAGTCTGTCAGTACCCAACATTTGTCAAGCCCAAAATTTCCCTTAATTTCTTTCTTTTTTTCTGCTAGTAATTTCATGATTTTATTTTTTCGCAAGTTTTTGTAGTCATACAAGGTAAATATCAAACAACCAATTACGTGCTATCAATAAAAGCAGAAAGTAAGATGAGAAAAGAAACTAAGATTATCAATATCAGAGATAACTATGGAAGTTAAAACCCCCTTAGCCTTCTTACCTCATCAAAAACTAGACTGATGAATCTCAATGACAGTAAAAGGGTAAGCACAATTTCTGACACAGAGACACCTATATATTTCAGAGGGAGCAAAAACCATCGCAATGCAAATGCTAGTTGTTCAGGGGTCGTAGTTGTGAGGCAGAGACTAGCACTTTGAAATACCTTCAAAAGAAATGCAGAACCAAATTCTCGAAAATCAGAATCATCGAAGTGTTCCGTTGTTTCACAATGCTTTGACGGCAAGAATTCTGTTAGATGTCCAACACAAAAGGCAGAAAGCAACTTACCATAAAAGTCAAACAGGCAGCAGTGCTTGCTATGGATAAGCCTTTCCTTGTAAAGGTTAATGGACCTAACTTGGTGATTACATACGAATAACCTGTCAATGATACAGGAAGATTAGGAAGCCCCATCAATGCAGGTGTTGGAGTTCTCAACTGAACAAGTGGGGGCACACCATCTGCACCTAGCCCTAATGTTATGAATAACAATCCTGATAGCAAATAAACTCTCCCCAATTGATCCTACAGATAGAAATTAGCAAGAAACTCCCAAATCAACACATCATAGCAGGATGAAAAAATGAAGGCATATACAAAGTCTACTTCCAAGTATCTTTCAGTTAACAAAATGGAAAATCCAACCTCTATATGAATATTTCTTCTGCGCATCATTTTATTCAATCAGTCAGAACTCGGAAGAAAAAATCTAACAAGAAAACTTACAAGCTAGCTCTATTCATAAATAAGCATCCAAAAACAATAACACTATATGTACTAGAAGATGAACGCCAAAAATGGCCATTGCTGGAATAATTTTATTTACTCCAAAGATAATGAAGCAAACTAAAAAATCCATCTATAAATGAACATAACTCCACCAGTCAAGGATTACTCACCATCCAAACTTCTCTTGGCAGAACCCAAACTGAAATCAGAGTCAAGTATGCTACTAATCCAAATCGCATAATTATATGTGACCTTGCCGGAAGAATAACCAGAGCTAAAAGCCATACCTGTAGCATCAAAAGATGATATCAAATAGCTCATGAATAACAGCAACACAAATAATCCCCAACATCAATCCTTAAACTACAATGTCCATAAACAAACCTAAACAGTATCTCTAGTTCTCTACCAAAGAATCAAGTTCATACTTTGCAGCCCAAAACATAGAAAAAATCTCAAATTTTTCATAGAAAAAAGAACCTTGAATTGGAGTGACTGACCAATTTGACTCTAGGATCGATGGAGTGAAGAAAGGTAGTGGGCGAGGACACGAACTGGCCAATGGGACTGGCGGTGGCGCCGGCAATCAACCTGAGGACCTTATCGGCTGCGAGGGAACCGGCAGGGACCCACTTGGTCCAGTTTGCGTTACCGGTATTGTCGGCGCTGTTTGATGAAGCAGCAGCCCTGATTGGAATAGGCGTAGGGGTTCTGAGAGAGAAGAGGGGTTTTGGTGAGGAAAGTGTTGGTAAGAAGGTTTTGGGAATGGAGGCTATGGTGGTTGGGAGTGGGAAGAAAGTGGAGGGGAAATAGAAGGTGGCAGTGGCATGGTTGGAGTACATGAACATGACAGAGTGAGTGAGAGGTTGCGATTGATTTTCTAGCGGGAATGGAACAGATTCAACAGAACGCCAGTAATATACTTGTTTCTTTGCAGCGTGATTAGAAGCCAAAGAAAAATTGAATAATGCAATGAACATCAAGTGGGCATTTGGTCTAGTGGTATGATTCTCGCTTTGGGTGCGAGAGGTCCCGAGTTCGATTCTCGGAATGCCCCAATTTTCATAATGCATCTTATTATCGGATCTAATGTTTATCGGCTTTTTAAGTTATACATAGAGGAATCTCTTGTCTCTTCCATAATTTTCACGCATGATTTGAAGTAATCTATGTTCTGTATAGGGTTAGAAGGGTTCCAATTATATGAGACTAAATTTTCATCCAATTCCAAACTGGTTTGTAAGCAAAAGTTTTGAATGCCTGAGATTTCTGAGGTTGATAGGCTCAGTTATTAAAAGAAACAAAGCTAAAGAACACTGAAACATAACCAAGCATAATGCAACTTGTCCGAATACAAATGCATCCAATGAAACTCTTAATATACAATGTGCATTCATCTGATAAGCAATAACCCAGACTCATGACCTCTTTAGTTCATTAAAACCATAAATAATCTAAAAGGAAAGCAAAAGAGATTCCGGGCTTCGACTCCATCGAGAATGCCACCAATCAGAATAGATTTAGACCTTTAATGCTAACTTCTGAGCTGCAAGAGCTTCAGCCTCCAGAGTTGGCTCCCACAGGAGAGTAGTCTCTGCAAGTAATCCTGTCACAACATATGGATCCATGTTTGAAGCCGGGCGCCTGTCTTCCAAGTAACCTAAGATCACGGAAAAGGAAATGAAGTAAAATTCAATTGAGAAAAGTAATACCAGAAAAACAATGTTACATAGCTAGAGTTCCTGTCCAAATTTAAGGTGCTAGAAAGATGCAACAAAAGTTTAGGATTTTATATTTTTATAGACTACCTACTTAACGGGGTGATTTTGGGCAAACAAAAAAAGGGATGCATAGCATTTTTTCATAGCAGTATATGTGGCATTAGCATTAGTAAATTGAAGTTGACACATTAGCATTTAGCAAAGCAATTATTCTAAAGAAGGAATAGGTAGTCTAATGCTACAATTCCTTCAACTTACCTTTGCCATTCTTTTCTGTGTCTCTTCCCACACGGATTGAGCAACCACGGTTAGCGACTCCCTGCAAGTTCAATGCTATTAGGACGTTTCCATAGAAGATAAAATTCTTGGTTTATTACTGTCTTAAGGTAGAGGTAATTTCAAGCAATACCCAAGAGAATGTGTCTATGCTGGCTGTTTCATGCTTTCCTGTCAACCTTCTCTCATTTCCTTCTCCATATGCGCTAATGTGATCCACATGGCGAAGCGATAGATTCAAAATCGCCTTCTTTATCACCTCGAAGCCTCCATCTTCCCTCATGCTCTTTGTACTAGAAAAAAGCAAATTATATATCATGAACTTAGAATTTTAGGAAGATGGCAAAACAAATGCAATCCATATTCATAACAAAAGTTAGTCCTTACCTGTAATTGGTGTGGCAACCAGCACCATTCCAGTCACCCTGTCAGGCGAAAAAACCAAAACAATTAGTGTTATAATCATCAGATAAGGCATACTGTAAACTAAAGTACTATAGTACCTCAATTGGTTTTGGATCAAGAGAGAGAACAACGCCAGCTTGTTCAGTAATCCTCTGTCACAACATATAAAATGCATATGAAATGTTATATTGAGTTGTGGCGCTATTGAAATATGTTGAAAATGCTAATGAAAGTAGGTAAAATGAATTACCTCAAGGATGTACCTTGAACACCAGATATGATCACCAGCTTCAATACCAACACTAGGACCAACTTGGTACTCCCACTTCATTATTCATGGAAGAAATAATAAGAAAAATGCATTCATATACACATAAGCTTTGCAAGAGATGGAATTTTCCAGAGATGAACCTGTCCAGGCATAACTTCCCCATTGGTACCACTGATGTTAATTCCGGCATATAAGCAAGCCTTGTAATGAGCATCGGATATATCGCGTCCGAATGACTTGTCAGCCCCAGCACCACAGTAATATGGACCCTAATGTAACAAAATAAACAAGCAGCATAATTAAATCTGCATCATGAAACTCACTCGTTCTGGTCAAATGTGAACAACATATTACCTGAGGGCCAGGGTAGCCACCAGTAGGCCAACCTAGAGGCCATTTCACATTTGTTTGAAGTAAGGTGTACTCTTGCTCTATTCCATACCTTTGAAAAATTAAACATAAAACCATTAATCATAGTTGGAAATGTCAATTATCAAATATCTTTCTTTTTGGTCATTGATCATCATATGTGAAAGAAATTTGCAGCATTGTGCATAACATAGGTAGATACTAAATCATTTTGAACATAAGAAGGAAATAGTTGGTTTTTGGTTATCTTTCTTTTAAGAGCATAATATATACCATGGAACTTCAGCTTGGACCTTTGGGTTACTGAAAATTTCGGCAGCTTTATGTCTCTTGTTTGTAGGGATAGGCTCACCTTGTGGTGTGTAGGAATCGCAAATTACCTATGCAAGAAAAAGATTATATTAAATCACACTAACTTCATAATATTTGTGCTTCAAGTTAAAGCAAATTGCCATGAAACTTCTGCAAAAGATAACAGCTGTCATGGGGGTTCGGCTATATTTTTATGTTGGTTGCCGAAGACCTAACACAACCCTCCTCCTTTATCCGGGCTTGGGACCGGCTATGAACCGCAAGTTGCAAAAGATAACAGCTCTTACCAAAATATTGTTACCACCACGGAAAGGATCTTTGAAAATTGCTTGAGGACTGAGGGGAAAAAAGAAGAGTACTAAGTTAAACTATAGCTATGTGGTATAAGATTAAAATAAGCAACAGTTCCGAAATTCTTACTATAAGATTACTTCACTGTCTTCACCAGGTGCCTGTCCAGTGCTAGATCCGTCATAGTTCCACTTAGGGAGCTCTGAAGGATGTTCAACCGGCCTTGGAATTGTCTGAAAATGAAGAACAATGTGTAAGATTACCATGAATAACATCAGACAAATCATATAGCAGCTAAGGTACAAATAATTTCGTCTCCTTGCTGGTTTACAGCATTATTAACAACATACTCTTGATTTACTGCGCACATCGATTCCTGTTCCACCAATCCTGTTTCAGAAAAGATATCAAAGTTTTTAAAAGCTTTCACAGAAGCAACAAAAATGAAATCATTATTCATTGCTAGAACAAGAAGAAAAAAATGAAATGAAATACCAAATGTATTCAGCAATGATCTTGTCAGTGTATGGCGATACATCCAAATTAAGTAGCTGCTCTAGCCTGTTGATTGTGCTGTTATCGGACTTAATTGCCATCACTCTAAATTTGGCAGAGCTGGTAGCACCAACTTTCTTGTTTGGTCTCAACACTAAAGAACTCCACATTTTTGAAGTAATTGGGCTTGCATTTTGTGAGGGTTTTGTGATTCTCATCTGCCATTGTGTAGAGGGTGCCAAAATCTGTGCCATGTTCAGCACCTAACAGAACATAGTATTATCCATGAGAACCACCAACCATAAAAGGAATAAAATTAGATTATATTATACAATATATGATTACCATAAACAAATTTGCACAAAAAGAAAATGTACAACATCAATAATAATGCATGATGCTTATCAACTGTTGTTCTACATCCACTCTCAAATGATGACTAATGAAACCACATACAAAATCAGTTTGAAAGCAATCATCAAATCCTTATTAAAATTAATGGTTCGGGAAAAGAACCAAAATCTAGCCATTTTTCAGATTCTCATCAATAAAGTGTTGATTAGATGGAAATGTTAATTGTTTTATAGTATGCAGATAAATAAAGTAAAAATATGAGGCCTAAAAGAGTTGACTTCCTTGTTCATCATAAAGACTGAGTAAATTCCCTACCCAGGTTCATTGATGACATATTTGAAGCATGACTCACGTGAAACCAAGTCTCATAAAGCATCTTCAAATGGCAAAATACCCTGCACCCCTTTTTCTCCACTTACTAAAATATAAGAAGCAATATTTGACCAAAAAAATAAATTCTGGTATTAACTGAAAGCACTGAAACATTCCTAACATTTTCATTAGCAAACAGCACCTTTCAAGAGAAAGAAATGGTTCCAGCGAGCAATGGCCAATGGCAATGATCAGTCACATAAAAAATACAAACTTTCTTACAAAGGGACCATTTTCTTTTTAACCCCCACATGCTTATAGCCATTACCTCCTTCATTTGTCCTTGAACAGTGTTGCAAAAAAGCTAGAAAATAAAATAAGCCTAGAGAGTTGAATTAACACCCAAATGTACATGATTCATTTTCTCCCCCAATCACATAAAAGTTTGAAACTTTCGAATGAAATAAATGATGGGCACATGATGAAAACTTCACTACTCACCAGAGAACAGTGATAAAACGGCTAATGCTGCAGGGTTGAACCAGAGGAAATGCACCCTGTGGTTGAGTGACACAGACTCCAAAGACAAGTGAAAGAAAGTGTATAGTGTGAGAGACTTTGTGTTTGTGTGTGTGTAATAAAAGAAGGTTGTGGCCAATGAGTCTCTTGGCTTTTCTAAAACCGATAGGGGTGAGTCATGAGTGGATGAAAATAGTTTTTGGTCCCTTAAAGAGCACCAAGAGAAAGCTTGGACTCATAATATTTTAGATAAGGTTTCTTAAAATATATGTATCTATTTTCAATCCTATATATAAATACCATTTTTTTTAAGTCATAAGTAATAAAGAGTTGAGAACATCAATGAATAAATGGCTTGGTATTGTGTGTTAAATTAATAATCATATGATGATTAAGAACTTTTATGTTGGTAGTAGTATTTGGTGGCTTGTTTAGATCTTTTTCTTAGGTCCCCTTCAAGGCTTCGCTCTTAATAATGTCAATTTGAGTAAAGAAAGAAACACTTTTTAATTTAGATATGGTCGGGGGAATGGTGTACGACGCAGTTATGGAGTGTATAGGTACTTTATGAAATTGTGGTGTTAGGAACAAAAATTAGACCGTCTGACTTTTGAGAACACAAATCGGACCTCTCTGATTTGTGTACCCCAAATTTTTTTAATGTTTTAAACATAAATCGGAGGGTCCAATTACCTTTGCCAAAATTTAAATTTTTTCTTTCACACTAATTGGACGGTTCGATTAGTAGACCTAATTTTTTTTTTTACAAAGAAATCGGATGGTTCAATTTCTTTAAAAATTATCCCATATCCATGTCTAGCACCCACATTCTCCACAACAATGCATAACACACACATGCTTCTCGTATCAAAAAATGAGCCAGAAAGAAAACCTTCAAGCCCTTTTATGTTTTTTTAATTATTTATTTAATGGTTCTTCTTTTTAATTGTTCCTGTGTATAGTCTGAATTGTCTTTTTATAGGCAATTATACTAATTAATTAAAGTCAATTAGGTTATTATAATAAGAGTAGAACATTGTCATTTAGAGAGAGAAATGACACAATCTGATACCTTTTATCCATTGGGTTGGTTTATTTTTTAGAGAAATGCTAAAAGGTGAAGGTGAATGTTTAGAGTGAAAAAAATAAGGGATTCACTAGTGTTAACTCAAATGTAAGATAAATAGAAGGGAAAATATTAATCATTTATTTAATAT
>NC_029788.2:4933478-4934040 GCF_000816755.2 Arachis ipaensis
ATTAAAACTTATAAAAAAAATTAGTGATTATAAAATAATAATAAAAGAATTATATATTTAACCTGTCAAACAAAAGGCAGTTCCTTTCATTATTCTTCTTGTGTTTAAATTCTTATTACAAGAAGACAAGAGAATAGGAATCCATCCTTTGAAAAAGAAAAGAAAAAGTCACATGCATCCACCATTTTTTAGTGATTCTTTGTTGAACTTTAAGGTATATTAAATCCTAAATGCAATTGTGTTAATGAAACTATGATATATAGTAGATATGTATATGGTTGATATCCTCACATAACATCATCCAATTTCGTCTTGTAGTGTGTGTATATAACACTATGATATGAAGAGGGTGTCATGAGTGATCACAAATCTAAAAGGTCATATAATAATATCCATTTTATAACTTCAAGTGAATCTCAGCACATGATGAAGAACAAATTAGTTATGTGTCTCTGAACAGTGTCATCATTTTGGCGCATATGAAAAAAACTCACTATCATGTATCATATGCGCCAAAATGATGACACTATTCAGAGACACATAACTAATTTATTCTTCATCA
>NC_029788.2:4934837-4941886 GCF_000816755.2 Arachis ipaensis
CTCTAATTTATTAATTATTTTTTACATTAATTAATAGATATTATAGATCTACTATTATTTTTACTTTAAATATTAAAAAATTAATAAAATAAAAGCAAACCTTAAACTAACGTAACCCACATTAATATTATTGATATAAAGTAAAATAAATGATACAGAATATGAGCATTTACAAAAAGTTTCCTATTTATCTAATAATAGATTATGCTTTCATTAATGGGGTTGATATTATATAGTTACATTTGTAACGATGAGCACATATATTATATCATTATGAATGATAATAGATTAAAATACTTTAGCATAATCTCTTCATTCTCACCTAGAGATCTTAAGTTCGAATTTCACTCCTAACTTAAAAAAAAAATTGAAATACTTGTAGATTACACTAATAAATGTTTCTATAATACAAACCTTAACGTAGCTTTTAGTTTACTAAATTTTTGCATGTGATAGGTATTAGGTAGCAACGAGAATTGATGCTCTTAATTTTTTTAATTATATAGTAAAATACAACTTATCATTTTATGCTTTTTAAATAGGATCAAAATAAAACATATGAAAAAAAAATTGAATAATATAATATCATATTTTACTAAATAATTTAAAAAATTTTGAGAAAATCCACCCCATAACATCTAACCAAATATGTGTGTGTTTTGCATTGCCAAGCAATGCTTGAGAAATGGTTGTTGGTGGCGATTAAGACCTTTTTCGTTACCAATATGACATCATAGGATAAGGTGTTATCCAGTGAGAAGCTTGTAAGTACCATATATATGCCCTTTTAAAGCATGGATCCTTAACCCTTTAGGGTTCAGAGTTAATCCACATTCCCACTTTGTCCTCCTACCATATGATTATTATTGCATCTTTGATTTTGATGTCTAATCCACCAGGAATATTTCTCTTTTATGTATGATCAACAAATCACCCCATTTTTTGCAAGTACATGAGAATTGAGAAGATTCACCACCCATTCACCCAAGCTCGTTTTCATGAGTATTCAAAGAGATGATCCAATAATCACATAATATAACCTATTGTCTCTTGAGCTTTTGAGAAATACAAAATTATTTGAAAATATAAAAGAGAAATGCAAAAAAAATGAAAAACAAATAATATATTTGTGTCGGTGTACTTGTACCGAAATAAATCAATAAACATGTTAGTATTATTTGTTAAGAGAATTATTATAATCAAATTAGATCAATTAATATCATTTGTATTTATATAGCGTATCTGTATATTAATGTAAGATTTTATATTTTTATTATGTTGTTTCTACTAGCAGCTATATATACCATATGTACATTGTACTTTTTTTCAATTTAAATAATACACAAAAGACAAAACACTTTCTTCAGATTTCTCTCTTATTTCTAACATGGTATCAAGAGTTTATATTTTTTTTTCCCATGAAAATTGGTTTCTAGCTCGTGTTTTATCTCCTCCGATAGTACTTTGTCCTTATTTTTAGACCTTTTCCCGACGCCTTGATTTATCACCGCCGCCACCATCGCCTTCGTCTCATCGTGAAGTTTTCAACGACTCCAGACTTGCCGCCGGAATCCACCGCACGCGCCGCCCAAAGCCCCCTGTCCGGTTGAAGTTTTCCTCCTCCTAAACGGCTCCAGCGCTGTCAGATCAGCGCCTCAGATCCACGGCTCCCGTCGCGCCACGTGTCCTGCCAAGGATACGCAGTTTGACTCGTGCCTCAGCCGACCCGACCCGATCCGCTCCGCACGCCACCTCCTCGCCGCGTCAGTGCTGACGCGTCTTCCTCCTCCTCTCATGCGTCGCCACGTGTCATTTCCCTGCTGACGTGGCACACAGTGGGATCCTCCCTAAGATTTTTTGGTGAGCTCTTTACGATTCTGCCCTCCGTTTTCTCATTTTCGGCACCGAATTTGCAGTTTTCTCTCCTCTCTTTGATCTTTGTATCTGCTATTATGGAAAACTCAGATGTTTATGCTAGCACAAACAGAAAGGGTAAATTCTGTTACAACTGTAATCGTTCTGTGCACCTCTTCTCAAACTGTCCTTCTATTGAATGTCAACAGAAAGGTCACATTAGCTACAATTGTCCACAAGTGTCTTGCCATTACTGCAAGCTCTCGGGACATTTTATTACAGCCTGTCCTACTCGCCTACCACATCCTGATCACTTCGAGCATCAATCTCATCCTAACTTCTCCAAGAATGTGTTTGCTTCTGCTGTTGCTACTACCGAATCTCCCACCTCTGTTCCTCTCAATCCACCTCCCGTGTCTCTATCTGATATTGCATCTCTTCTTAAGCATCTTCTTTCCCTTTTTGGTAATACTCCTGCTACTTTTTTGACTCCTCCAGGTAATTCTAAATGGTATTTTGATTCCGATTGCTTTAATCATTGTCTCCTTTGCGTCATCTTTTTTTGTCTTTGGCTACCACTACAAATGCACCTTCTGTCATTACTGCTAATGGTTCCCTCTTGCATGCGACACACAATTGTTCTATTTTCCAGCCAACTCTTAATCTTTCTGATACTTATTATATTCCCAAATTGAACTTTAATCTTATTTCTGTTGGTCAACTTGTTGATCTCAGTTTTGATGTCACTTTTTTCATTTTGGTTGTCATGTACAGGATCGTCGGACGGGACAAATCATCAGGACTGGACGTAAGGTCGTTTGAACTCGAGAATCTTCATATTCCTCCTGTGCCAAATCTCTGTGATGCTTCTTCTCCTTCTACTCTTCACTTATGGCATCAACATCTTGCCCACACCTCCTTGGGAAAGATGTGTCCTCTTGTGTTTCAGGGTATTTTGGATCAGGTTAATCATGAGTCTTTTGATTGTATTTCTTGTCAAACTGCTAAACAACCCGCTTTATCTTTTCACAATAATTCCTCTCTTGCTTGCTCTCCTTTTGATCTTATCCACTCTGATGTTTGGGGTCCCGCACCCCACCGCTTCTCTGGGAGGAGCTCGATACTTTTTCGTTTTCATTGATGATTATTCATGCTTTACTTGGGTTTATTTGATGACTGATTGCCATGAGTTACCTCAGATTTATATTAACTTTGCCACTATGATTAAAACTCAGTTTTCTAAGGTCATTAAGGTTTTTCGCCGTGATAATGTTATGGAATACCGTGATTCCAAACTCTTAACCTTTCTTGCAAAACAGGATACTTTGTCTGAGTTTTCTTGCAGTGGTACGTCTCAACAAAATGGCCGAGCTGAACGCAAACACCGTCACATTCTTGACTCTGTTCGTGTAATGCTTCTTTCTTCTTCGTGTCCTGAGCGTACTTGGGGTGAAGCTGTTCTTACTGCTGTCCATGTTATCAATAGACTCCTTTCTTCTGTTCTTGGTAATGTTACTCCTTTTGAGCGTCTTTATCATACCTCCCCAGATTATAGTTCTCTTCGAGTTTTCGGTTGTGTCTGTTTTGTTCTTCTTCAGCCTCATGAACATAGTAAACTTGAACCTCGGGCTCGTATGTGTTGTTTCCTTGGTTATGGCACTGAACACAAGGGTTATCATTGTTGGGATCCTTCCTCTAACCGTATTTGTATATCTCGTCATGTTGTCTTCTGGGAGCATCACATGTTTTCTCGATTCTCCTCCTTTAAGTCCATTCCTCCTACTCAGTCACCTTTTTTCACTAATCCCAATGTTGATCTTTTTCCAGTGATGATTCTACAGGTTATATCTCGAGTCACCCTCCACATCCTCCTGTTCTTCCGCCTTCTCCATCTCTCGATGATTCCGGACCGGACAACGCTCCTGCTCTTACCGTCATGCCTCCTCCTTCCACTCGTTCTTCCAGAGTAAGAAATCCACCTCCTCATCTTCTTGATTATCATTGTTTTTCTACTATTCTTCATTAACATGAACCTAAGTCATTCAGAGAAGCCTCCACAAATTTAAATTGGCAACAAACAATGCAGGAAGAAATATAGGCACTTAAAAAAGCACACACTTGGGATTTGGTTGATCCTCTTTCTAATCAGGAAGTTGTGGGAAGCAGATACGTATACAAGATCAAGACTCGCTCTGATAGTTTTATTGACCGTTATAAGGCACGATTGGTTGCTCAGGGTTGTACGTAAGAGTATGGTATTGACTATGAAGAGACTTTTGCTCCTGTTGCTCGTCTCACATCTGTTCGAGCTCTTCTTGCCATTGCTGCGGTAAAAAAATGGTCTCTTAGTCAGATGGATGTAAAGAATGCATTCTTAATGGAGATTTGAAAAAGCAGGTCTATATGAAACCCCCTCTGGGTTATCCTTGTCCTTCTAGCAAAGTTTGTCTCCTTCGCAAGGCACTCTATGGACTTAAGCAAGCTCCTCGTGAATGGTTTGACAAGTTCAGTACTACCATATGCAGTCTTGGTTTCACTTGCAGTCCTCATGAGAATGATCTCTTCATTCGTAAAAGTGAATGTGGAGTTGTTCTTCTACTCCTGTATGTTGATAACATGATCATTATTGGAGATGATATTGATGGTATCTCTGATCTCAATGCATCCCTTCAGCGTACTTTTGAGATGAAAGATCTTGGTTCTCTCAGCTATTTTCTTGGTCTAGAAGTCATATCCACCGATGATGGCATCTATCTCTCTTAAGCTAAATATGCTTCAGATCTTCTTGCTCGAGCTGGAATTACAGATAGTCGCACTGAGTTTACTCGTCTTGAGCCTAATGTTCAATTTACTCCTATCGGTGGCACTGTTTTGGATAATTCAACTCTTTATTGACAGCTAGTTGAAGGACTTGTCTACTTAACTGTCACCCGACCAGACATCGCTTATCCGGTTCATGTTCTTAGCCAGTTCTTGTCAGCTCCTCGTACTACTCACTATGCGGCAGTTCTTCGCATTCTTCGCTACATCAAAGGCACCCTATTCCATGGCCTTTATTTTTCTGCCCATTCATCTGTATACCTTCAAGCGTACTCAGATGCTGATTGGGCTGGTGATCCCATTGATCGTCCTTCCACTACTGGTTATTGTTTGTTTATTGGCGACTCTCTCATTTTCTGGCGAGCTAAGAAGCAAACATTCACTACTCGATGAAGCACAAAAGCTAAATATCGTGCTCTCGCTGACACCACTGCTGAAGGTATCTCAATTCGTTGGCTTCTCGAAGACTTGGGTGCTCCTCAGTCATCCCCAACTGATTTTTTTTGTGACAACCGCAGTGCTATTCAGATTGCCCATAATGATGTGCTTCATAAACGCACCAAATACATTGAGAATGATTGTCACTTTGTTCGACAACGTATCCTTATTGGTGCTGTTCGTCTCATCGCTGTTGGAATACTAGACAGACTGCTGATATCTTCACGAAGGGTTATCATCCGACTCGTTTCTGGACTCTGTTATCCAAATTCAAGATGGTATCCTTAGCTCCCACTTGAATTTGAGGGGGGATGTTAAGAGAATCATTAAAATCGAATTAGATCAGTTAGTATCATTTGTATTTATATAGCGTATCTGTATATTAATTGTAAGATTCTATATTTTTATTACTTTGATTCTACTAGCAGTTATATATACCCCTTGTACATTGTATTTTTCTTCAATCTGAATAATATACAAAACACTTTCTTCGAATTTCTCTCTTCTTTTTAACATTATTAGTAAAACTTTTGAAGCATTAAAAACTTAAATTTCATATATTTTTTTATAATTAATAACTTAAATATCTACTTTTAATTAAATTCTTTTTTATTGATAATTTTAACACATTCCCGTACAAGGAACAACCTTTTGTCTGGGTTATAATTTGTTTTTTCCTTCGTCAAAAGTATTAATAAGTTTTCTTTTTGTTTTATGTTTTTATTTATACGGGGCTTAAGGTAAAAAAGAAAAAAAAAAAGAAAAAGAAAAAAAGAGACAGATTACATTACAATCTTTCGAAGTATTGAAATCCTTCTAGTATCATCACCAATAATTTGCACTAATTCTTTAGGAGGTTGATCAACAAAGTTGTCTACGTATAAGGGCCTTTTCCAAAAACAAGAAACCAAAGGATGTGGAATTTGGGCGGCTGGCCCATTATTACAACAAGGCCGTGAGCATCCTTTTTTGTTGGCCGAATAAACCGTATTTTTTTCCATTCCTCCTATGTTTGTAAAGTATAATACAATGCAATGTTGGCCAAAAATAAAATAAAGAGTTAATTACCAATTATGCCCCAGAAATTATAAAACGCTGACAATAATAATTATAATATTTGTTAAAGATAATTATACCTTTGAAAATTCTAAAAACGCAACAAATCTGTCCAACCGTGAAGTGAGCCATTTTCCGTTAAACGGAGTTTGGTGATGTGGCAGACAAAATTTCAGTGGCATCCTCATAAGGCCTTCTGTCCCATTTCTCCTTTATATGGAATGTGAGAGAATGTTTTCTCTAATTCATCACAAACATAAACCCTAACTACTATCATGCATTGTGGAAGCAGAGGCATGTCCAATAACAATAGAAGGACACAGTTAGTGAAAAATAGTAACTCTGAAGGGCTCGACGAACACGGGAGCAAGCCATATGACGGGACATGCTTCTGCCGTCTTCAGGTGGTGGTGTTGAAGTCGAAGACGAGGAGAAATCCAAGGAGATAATTTTTCAGATATTCTCTGTGGAATGTATGTATGAATTTTCTGGTGAATCTGTCCCCATTCCCTATTGAGAGTTGAGCTTGATGAATGGCTTTTGTGCTTGACAGACAAAGAACACTGAGTGTCATTATTTTCAGTGGATAGACGAAACCAACGAAAAATCTATTGAAAAGTACAATACAATTAATACTTTATTTAATTCCACCCAATCTTTATAGGTTTTTAAAATTTACTTTAGAAATTAAGAGAGTGATTTTTCATTGTCAAAATTAATAATACACTTTTCTTCACGTAATTTTATCATTTTATGTTTTATAAAATTTTCTATAAAAAATTTAAAAGCAAGAAAATAACTATTCTACAAATTATTAGTATGCAGTGGGAATCAATTATAGGCTTTTTAGGTCGATAAATGTATAATACTTATTAAGAAAA
>NC_029788.2:4942230-4948024 GCF_000816755.2 Arachis ipaensis
GAATTCATTTCTCTTGCAAATGTAAGTGATCCACTCACATATTATAGTATTTGGCTTTATACTTCAAACGCCATCTGATTCTAATTTATTTTCATAAAAGTTAGAGGAACTGATCAAAAGGGTCATTGTCCTTAATGGTCTTGAGTTGGTTATGTCCCAATCATTATTTTTGAGGTTCCAAGAGATCAACAATAAATTAAATATAGAAAATTATATGGTACAGATCTAAATCTGTACAGATTTAAAGATTTGTTTATTTAAACTACACTTTTTAAAGCCACACTTTTCACTTAAAACCGTAGCTCTTCACAAAGAAAAACGTCACCTAATGAAAAAAAGTAAATTAGAAGATTTAAGAGAAGTAATAATTAAGTTATCAAAATTAATAGATCAAAAATTAATGATTTTAACTAATGTTAACAGTAATGACACCAAATTCTTAAAATCAATACAAAATGATTTTTCTCAAAATCTTTATTTTACTATAAGTTTTATTGAAGGACTTCAAAAACCTGAAAAAACTTATTTTTCACACGGAATTTCTAAGAAATGTTACCATGGAAATGATTCCCCACATCTTTATCATACTTTTAACCCACAATTAAATTCTATAGTAGATATGCTTGAAGAAATATTAGTATCTATAAAATTTCAAAGAAATAAGGAAAAAAAAATCCCAAAGAAGAATTTTAAAATATAATCAACATAACAGATTTAAAAGTAAAACCACCACTAAAATTATGAATATTGAAGAAAAATTAGAAGAAGTTACAATGCTTTTTAAACAATTAAAAATGGCTCAAGAAAATAATATTATGGAACAGGGATTTCAGATAGAAGAAGAATTAGTAAATTCTGAAAATATAGAAAATGAAGAACACATCCTAGATTATTCAAGTGACGAAGAACCAGCAATTCCAATACAAGTAAAAAATGAAGTTGGAACATCTAGGGATAATCAATCTCATTTTAAATGGGAAACAGGTTTTGATAATTATGCTTTTAAAAAAGGATTTATAAATAAAGATTCAAAATATACAAAAACAAAATACGTTCCTAAAATCCAGGAAATGGAAGGAGAAAGAATGCTCGATTTAGACTGTAAAAAGAATGAAAAAGAAATTTTCGAAAACTGGTTGAATTCCTTCTTATTAGAAGCCTTTACTAATCCAAAACTTAATGAGTTATCTGGAAGAGATATTTGGAATTACATAGGGTTTCATACTAAAGGAGCTATAAGAGATTATATGACATCAATAGAAAACCAAATAATAGAAGAATTAGCAACAAAAACAACAGCTTATGATAAGATATTATATATAATGATGTTTCTATATAAAGAATTTTTTGGAAAAAATATTATAGATCATAAACAAGAAGTCTATAATAAAGAATATCAAGAAGCAAAAAATCATTTAGCTAACCTTGCCCAACAAAAGAATCAACAAGTGTGTTACTCTATGAATGGAATGTATTACCATTCGGATTAAAACAAGCCCCAGGTATTTACCAAAGATTTATGGAAGAAAATCTAAAAGAGTTAAATGAATTTGTTTTAGTGTATATTGATGATATCCTAATTTTTACAAAACAGGATAGAGAAGATCATCTTCAAAAATTATTAATAGTTTTAGAAAGATGTAAAGAAAAAGGATTAGTTCTTAGCAAAAAGAAAGCAAGAATAGCAAAACAAGAAATAGAGTTTCTTGGATTAATTCTGTCTACTCAAGGAAAGCTAAAACTTCAACCAAATGTCCTAGAAAAGGTAAATTTATTTCCTAATAAAATAGAAAACAATTACAAAGATTTTTAGGATGTATAAATTATATTTCTGATCAAGGATTTTTAAAGAATATAACAGAATACACTAAAAGCTTATTTCCAAAAATAAGTACTAAAAAAGAATGGAAATGGAATGAAAAAGATAGTATGCAAATTCAAAGGATTAAAGAATTATGTGAAAAACTTCCAGAACTTTATATTCCAGAAGAAAATGACTACTTAATAGTAGAAACAAATGCTTCAGACATAACCTGGTCAGGATGTCTAAAAGCTAAGAAAGCTATAAAAAGTTTGGAACAAGGAAAAGAATCACTAGATTCTAAAGATTCCCTAAAGGAATTACTTTGCAGGTATATTTCAGGGACTTTTACTCCAACAGAACAGAGATATACTACTCATGAAAAGGAAACTCTAGCGGCAATTAAATCTCTTAAGAAATGGAAAATTGATTTACTACCAAGAGAATTTACATTAAGGACAGATTCAAGCTACCTAACAGGTTTCATACGATATAATTTAAAAGTTGATTATAATCATGGACGATTGGTAAGATGGCAATTATTTTTGTTACAATATCCAATAAAAATTGAATATATTAAGGGTGACAAAAATGTTATTGCAGATACATTAACAAGAGAATGGAGTTCGTCTACAACGCATTAGATCAAGAAATTCAAAAATATGAGCAAGAGCTCGAAAAATGCAAGCATTGTCAGCAAATAAGGACACAGATCCAATCCCTCAAGAAGGCCATCGAAGCAATGAAATCAACACAACAAGTAGAAACATCAGAGTTCAGCCAGCTAAGCATGGTGGACAAATCAGGTGAAGAAAAAATTTTAGAAAATAAAACAATTGCTGAAATCATTAAAAAATCCACCCAAGATAAAAAATATTATGTAATTTATAATGGCCCCATGAAAGGAGTATATGATGCCTGGGAAAAAGCAGTACCATTCACACACCAGTCAAAGATAATTCATAAAGGAGGGTTCCTAACACTGGAAGAGGCAAAGAAATCCTTCAAAGAAAATGAAGCTCTCCATCCAGAGCAAACCTTAAAAAGAGCAGATAAAGCTCCAATTCAAACCCAGAGAACAGGGATAATAAGAAACATTCCTACAAGGGCTGAAATCAAGGAAAAGAAAAGGGTCTGTAGATCTAATCTCAGAGAAACCCTTAACATAGTCCTGAATTGGACTGAAGAAAAAAGGGCAATTTTGAGATATTATCCTATTGCCAAAGAACAGCTAACAAAGCTGGTTATATTTCCAGATGCTTTCCCATCTGACACCTATCAGTTTTTCCAGTATGGATTAATTGATACAATCTTAATTTTTAATGATCTAAAAATTATTAGTGAGTTTCCTGCAGGATTCGTTGATGCAGTAAAGAGATTTAAAAATATGATTGACAATGTAAATCCAAGGGATATATCCCTAAAATTTACAAACAGTCAACCTATTTTTAATGAAGAAGAAGAATGCTTGGTTCCAGCACACCAAGTAATATTCATGTCCGTCTTCCCAGGAAATTTTCAACCAATTGATCAAATTCAAGATTTAACAATTTACAGTCATGAAGGAAGGCTAGCCAGCACATTAGCAAGGGTCTTTGAAAGAACTCAAAAAATAACGAAGGAATCTCACACAAGGATTAATTATAAAAGTAGAAATACTCTACTTGTATCCAGTAAAAGAAATGAAATTGAAGAAAGAGAGATGAGACTCTTGGTAGAATTTGAATCAGCATTCTACAACTTATCTGGACTTTTAGAAAAGCTCCCTGAATGGATAAAGAGGAATCTCTGCTATTTGATAAAAGACAGAGAAGACCACAAGTGCCAGCTATGTGCCTCAGAGTTATCTGAAGAAAGCAATAATGAAACGGAATCAACTCACATGATGAAGGAAGAAGACAATACATCTGTCGGTCACATGATAAAAGAAGAGGACAGCACATCTGAAGCATCTCTCAACATTATTGCATAGTGACGTAAGCACTTAGGTCATAGAGCACCAACAATGTAGCTGGTGAAAGAGAACAAACAATGACGTAAGCAATGACGTCATAAGAAGGGTAAGAATGGGAATTGTCCATCAAACCCAACTATTATAAATAGGCTGTTTAGGCAATTGTAAAGGTATCAGACAATAGAAAGCAGGAGGCTAAGAGTACTCATATGCTAGGAGAACAAGGAGGAAGCTGCCGAGGCGATTCTATAGTCTGAGGAAGAATCTCCTTAGGGAAAAATAGTTCTAAACTCCCCTCTGGAGTTAGTATCTACAATCTCCCCTCTGGAGATAAAAACCCCTTATGTAAAATATACTGAATAAAGGAAGTTTTTCTCCAGAAAGGTACATCTTCATTCTAGTCTTTCAATTATGAATTATTTAGAAAGTTTAGAATTAACAGAAGAATCTGATTATTATAGATTAACTGCTTTATTAGATAATGAAAAATAGGCTGTTCTAAAAACAGAATTAAATCTCAAATCAAATGAAAACTTTAATAAACAAAATCTTTTAAAAGAAGTTTTTAATAGAAAAAATATAATATACTATGGAAAAATTCAACTTAAAGCTCCTATAAAGATAAAATCTGCCAATGGAGAACTGGAAATAGCTTTGATAAATAATGAAGAATTAAGTAAACAGATTGAGAAAATTAAGGATCAACAAAAAAATCTAAAATTGGATGGATTCATATTAGTACTATACAAGTCTTAATCAAATCTACATATATGAAAGGAATTAATTCACCAATAAGTTTAGCAATCTGTGATAAAAGAATTACTGATGACCCGATAGATCAAATAATTGGAATTGTTCATGGAAATTTGGCAAACGTAAATGTTAAATTTAATGCCTATCTTGGATATGCTATACCTTTATCAACTGAAAATCTTGGAAGATCTATAAGTTTGGCTTATAAATTTCATAGAAAGAATCTAATGGAACAAGATGATGAACCATTTTCAATAACATATGCAATAAATTATGCTTTAACAAATAGCCATCATAGTATAATATTTAAAAACAGAGAAAGAATTTATGTCGATGAACTATTTCAGAAAATTGTAAAAACAGAAATACCAAAATATAAAGCTATTGAAAACTCAGTTCTATTATTAAAAGAACCATCAGAAAAATTGGTTTCATCAAATTTTCAAATAAGAGAATCTAAAATTAATAGTCCTTTAAGTTTATCTAAGTTAAAGATTAAAGAAGAAAATTCTGAAATAAAAGAATTAACAAAAAAGGTCGAAAAATTAAATGAAACCCTAAATACTAAATTATGACAATAAATAAGAAGAAATATATGTAACTTATCAAGATAAGAAACAAGAGCTCTTTGAAAGAGAAAATCGTTTGAATTATTTACAGTTTTTTGAAATAAATCAAAGAGCATTTGAAGCTCTAAAAATAATCTATGACAAGTTAAAAAGAGAAGTTGAAGAGCTAGAAAAATTAATAGAATCTCTAGAAAATAGACAAACAGATAAAAGATTTTATATACAATAATCCTTGCAAAAAAGAATATTATAAACTAAAACAAGATTGAAAAACTATACAAATGAAATCAGAATTATAAATACTAGTAGAAATGGTCAACATTTTTTATGAATTTGCAAATAATACAAATTATAAACTTATTCGAAGTAAAATATGAAGAGTAAAAATTGGTATCAGAGCCAAGTTAACGATTAAGGGTAACACTTTCTCTTTAAGCAACACTTTTAGTGATACATTTTTAAACCAAATAAAAACAAAAATCTATAAATCTGTACCAAAATGCATCTGTATACTAGATGGACCCATTAAATATTGGGAAGATGATTTATTATGGTCGGAATGTTAGTACAATTTTTGGTTGATAACATTTTGAAGAATCATACCTTTTCCCCTTAAAAATAGTAGTAGTAATATGAATTCTAATTTGTATCCAATGATTAAAATAGTTTTGAGAGACCAAATTAATTAAAATATTTATGTAAACTTATTCAATGATA
>NC_029788.2:4948196-4980641 GCF_000816755.2 Arachis ipaensis
AATTAATTTTCTTCTTTATTATTAAAATATTAATTTCTATTATAAAAAATGTTATATATATACCAAAAAAAGAAAAAAAAATATTACCATCAAATTATAACTCAAACCGACATAATCCCTTCATATTTATCAAAAGGTCACGAGTTCGAGTCTCTTTATATCTTATAAAATGTGGAAACAAATCTGCATGGGTAGTGTCGAAGTATGAAGATTGAAGAGTGAAGAGACAAGAGCATGGAAGCAGCAAGGTGACAACAACAATTTCATTTTCATGTTTCTCTTTTTACTTTTATTTTTATTTTAATTTTTTCAAAAATGAAAAGAAAAGTAAAGAAAAGAAGCATGGTTGGAAAGACCGAAGGAGACACAAAGACCAACAACACTACGCTCTGTTTCATTCTCTTTACTTCTATTTGTCCCTTCACTCTCTCTCTCTCTCTCTCTTTCTTCTACCTTCTTCTTCCTTTTATTGCATTTTGTAACTTCAAATATTTTCGAGAAAACAGAGTCATCAATGTTTGCTGCTTCATAGTTTCCATATATGGAGCAGCTTGTCAACTTCATCATTCGCCCACCACGGTATCAATTTTTCCTCCTTCTTCCTCTCTCTTTATATATATTAACTTTTTACTATCAAAATACCTTTTTTTTTTTAATTTAAAAAATTCTGTTCATGAGAATCATAGAATTAACTCCTTTTAGCTGTCATTTTTGGTACATTCATTTATCAATGTATTTTGATGGATGCATTGATCTAAGAATTTGGCCAAAGATGACAGTGAAGAAGGAGCATTGCATTATGTTTTATCAAAATTTGATTTTGAGCTACCATTGTGAACTTAGTATCTGTAATGCTGGGACGAAAGAAACTAATAATAGGCATAGCAATCTTGCATTACAGATCAATTCCTCTTGCATAAAAGCATAGGAAATAGTGGTCATTTAGACCAATCTAACCAAGCTCAACTCGCCTTTTGCTTTCTGAAAATAATGTTATAATGATTAGACTCTTTAGTTCTTCTTTGGCCTATTATGTAAATGTTGGCTTGCAATTGTGTGTGTGTGTGTGTGAGTAGGACAGATGAATGTATGGCTTTTATACCTAAATGCAAACGAGAGTGAGATTCATCTTTTGGCTGTTTGTAAATTCTTGGCTTGCATTATCTTTTTGCAATATTTTCATTTCAAGTTTTACTTAAATTTTTTTGGTTGAATGTGTTATTGGCATGCAGAGCTGAATATGACCCCAAAACTGATTTACTGGAGCAAGAGTTCATGCTGAAAGGGAAGTTGTTTCAACGGAAAGATGTGGAGGTAAGGTTAAGTAATAGAGTTCATGCATTGGATTTATCGGAATCCTTATCACAATATAGTACTATCAGTTTGTATGATGTTCTGATGTTGTACAATTTAAAAAGGAAATGTTTTTCTTGTTGATTACATCATGTTTTAGTATAGTTGATATCCTTATTATGAACTTACAATTCAATATTTGACATTCTTCAGATAAAAAACAGTCGTGGCGACGTGCTTCAATGCAGTCATTACGTGCCTATAGTCAGTCCTGGAGGAAAGCCTCTGCCGTGTGTGATATATTGCCATGGCAACAGGTAACTCTGGGAGTTCTCTTTTTTAGCATGCAAATTAATGGACAAACGAGTTTTACTTAACCTGTATAGTTTCCTTTTATACTTATTTTAATTTAGTCTAAACCAATTATTTCCTTTTCTAACTAAATTATGCAAATTTAGGTGTTCTTAAGTTTCAATATCTTTTATGAGGTTCTTAGTTGGTGGTTGTTTGTTTGGGGACATGCTGAGTTAATATATTGAATGTTATATAGTCTTGCTCACTGTTTGTACTGTAATGTTTGTTGCAGTGGATGCAGGGCTGATGCCGGTGAAGCTGCTATAATTTTACTTCCATCAAATATTACAGTTTTTGCTTTGGATTTCTCAGGATCCGGAATTTCTGGAGGGGATCATGTCACACTAGGTTGGAATGAAGTATGTATTTGCTCAATAAACAATTTGAAAAATATCACATCTAGCTATATTGCTTTATGCAAAGTAATTATCCATTAATGTATTACCATAATTACTTTCTTGATGGGATCATTCTGGATCCTGTACCTCAATTACTATCTTTTATTAATCATGATTTTACTGTATTATTGATTTAAATTATGAAACTTGTCATCATATGCCAAAGGCAGTATAGTCATCTTGTCATTTACATAAAGTGTGTATATCAAAGTATTAAAAGAGCTTGAGTTTGTTTTGTCTTGTCTGTAGAAGGAACTTGTAAATGCTTTTTTTTTTTTTGCCGATTTTTTTTACTAAGATGATTAGTTAACAATCTTGATTGTTTTCAGAAAGATGATCTGAGAGCTGTGGTTAACTATTTGCGAGCAGATGAAAACGTCTCTCTGATTGGATTATGGGGCCGCTCAATGGGTGCTGTGACTAGGTACATTCTTTTATGTGTCACTTATTCATTTGATTTTGCATTTTGAATGTGATCAAAGAAAGCTTGTACAGCATTACTTCCCATGTTTTTATATGTCTATCTGCAATGAATAGTTCATACTTCTGTAAATCAATCACATTCTTGTGCAGCACACTGTCCATGTGCTTTGGCAATCTTAAAAGACAATCTATGAATTTCTTTATTCTAGCAGTTCATTTTTACCAGTACACATGGCTTTTCTTCTTAGCATACTGGTGGTATGATCTATTGCAGCCTTATGTATGGAGCTGAGGATCCTTCAATAGCAGGGATGGTTTTGGACAGTCCCTTCTCTGACTTGGTTGATTTGATGATGGAACTTGTAGATTCATACAGAGTCCGACTGCCAAAGTTCACTGTAAGTGTGTGTGTGTAGACTATAGACTGAGATGGTTTCTTAGTTATGGCTCATGGTTCTGTAGCATAACTGTTATGTTGATTTCTCCCTCCTCTTTCTTTTTGCAGGTGAAGTTTGCAATTCGATATATGCAAAAAACAATCCAGAAGAAGGCAAAATTTGACATAACAGACTTGAACACCATTAAGGTTAATTTAATTTTTTTTCCCTGTTTAAGGGTTTTAGTTGAAATGGTTTCTTATTTGCTTGGTTATGTGACTGATTAGTTTGACTGAAAAGGAGTTGGTTATCCTTCACCCACTTTGTTTTTATGTAACTTCAATTTAGAATCCGCAGCTAGTGTTGAGCTTGGTTATGTTGCTTGTTAGCATGCATGTAGCAACTTGATAACGGATCAGTCAGGTAGTTAGAGTGCAAATTTGTTAACAAAGTATATAAGGAAAGAGGCAGAAAAAAGAAAACAGTGCATAAATTTTTCTTGATCCTTCCTACATATGTAGCAACAGAAGTTTTATAGGAAATGTTTATCTGGGAGAACATTCACAAGTTTTTGTTGTTGGTACATTATTATATTCATTTGTTGTTTATTTGATTGCAGGCAGCTCAATCTTGTTTCGTTCCGGCACTACTAGGACATGCCATTGACGATGATTTTATACAACCTCATCATTCGGATCGTATTCTTGAGGCTTACATGGTAAGTATGTCTGTAGTTATTTGTTTTACTTTTATTATTCAATTGAAGACTGATTCACATCTCATCTTCTTTGGGCTATGTTGGGTAGACCAAGTTGAGAAATTTTGTAAGTCTCAGTTTGCTGCATTATAACATGTCTTCTAGATTGAAGATGCAACTATTAGGTTTCGGATCCATATTCATATTCAACCATATTAAAAATGTACGAATAACACATGTATTTATACACAAATACATGGTCTCAGATTTAATGGTTGATCTTTTGTTGCACATGGCATTTCTTATTCATGTTTGCACTTTATATGCCCCTCCATCTTCTCCTTGCCTTTTGAATATTTAATATGACTTTCCATGCTTTGCAGGGAGACAAAAACCTAATCAAGTTTGAGGGAGATCATAACTCTCCTCGTCCTCAATTTTATTTTGATTCTATAAACATCTTTTTCAACAATGTTCTGCAACCTCCCGAGGATGAGGTTGGGGAATTATTTTTTGACTTCACTAATGAATTATTTGGTAAGGTAAAAATTCACCATGCTCCCCTACTCTAGTACCGTTTCAGTCAAAACACAAATCTCCATTGTATTTTTGAAAAATTGACTTGTCTTTACTCAGGATGTTTGGAGATCTATGCAAGAACTAGACTATGAATTTGAACAATCGTCCGAAAACAAAGGCATGGATCAAGTACCTAGTGTCTCCTGACTATTTCATCTGCTTTTGGCAGCATCACTTTTATTCAAAATCTTACTTGTTTTGTTGCTTGTTGCAGAATCATCAACATGCTGGACTGTGGATGCTATTAGGCAAGTCCATTCAAGAAGACCAATGAGTAGGATGGAGGTTTGTCATTTTTACTTGTACTTGGTTTATCCTATGAATACTGCTTGAGTTTTGATCATCATGCATTTTAGTTTCTTACGTGTTTTACTACCTGAATTTATTGTTTTGTATGACATTTTTCAGGTTCCATCACATACCCCTTTGAAAGATGAACTTTGTGACCATGAGGTATTGCTTGAACTTTTTCTTTTTGCTGCATTACTTATTCATATGCCATATTTGGGAGACAAATAATGATTTAATGAATGATGAATGCATAAAACAGGATGGTATTTCCTCCTCATCAATGATAAGCTTTGAACTATCAAATGGTGGTGGTGGTGCCACTGTTCCAGCCACTTTGGATGATGATGCCGATTTTGTAGAATATCAACTCGAAGACCTAACAGGCTTTCCATCCAGTGCAGAGGAAGAAGAAAGAGTATGTCAAGTCATTGGCTTAAACTTGAAATTTCGAATACAATGAAAGATAAATGACTGTTTTTTTTTCTTTATGAACTTTGATGCATGATTCAGATGCTTAAGGAAGCAGTTATGGTGTCACTGGAAGACTTAGAAGTAACAAATCCACCAAAGGATGAATCTTCAAATCCTTTGCAGAAAGAACATGCTACAAACAAAACAATTTCCACTGCATCTGATGATGTATGTAAACCCTTGAAAGTTGAGTCAAATTCAGGCACTGAGTTTGGCAATTCAGCAAGTGCTTCTTCTGTTTGTAGTGATAGTTCTACTAGTGTACAGAGTTCATCAGAAACTGACATATCACATAACACAAGGGCCACATTAACTGTCGTCAGGACTCCGACAGCCAACGTCCTCAACGGCTTAATGCGCCGTTGGGATTTCAACCTTTTCAGAAACGATCGAAACCGATGATGAGTTTCTGGCATTATACTTAATCTTTTGTAACTACAAGGAGTATAGTTGTTGAAATGGTTGACATCAGAAATAGGTAAATGGTGTGTAAGTTTAGTGTGTTGAGATTTTAATCTAACAATCACCTAATATTCTTAGGTGTAAAAGAGAATCTGTGATGAAAACTTTCCTCATTGTTCAGTCATGCTTATGCATCATGTTATTGCTGTAATTATATCCAACTACTACAGGGTGGTAAAGAATCTGTTATGTTTTGTATTGGAATGGAACAAATTTTACTCTAAACGGTTATTTATTAACAACCATACCAAAAATAAGCTATCAAATCACTCAAATACGTATTAGAATATAACATATACATTAAAAATGACTTAAACAATATATATTCATATACAAATAAATAGTGACTGATTTAATAGTTAATTTTTTATTTGCACATAACATTTTTTATTAATGCGTTATCGCCTGAATGAATATTTAGAAAAGAATTTTATACGAATCATGTTCATAAGTAAGTTTAGATGATTTTACCGGGTTTGAAATTTAGTTTATAATTTATCTATTCTTAATATATAAAAGTAGATGGATAAATTTACCCACATTACTTGTAAGATATCTTTTTTCTCCTACTAGCTTACTGGGCAAAACTTTAGAATCAACCACTCAATTTTTGTCAAATCAACTATTATTTCTAAATCAGCAAAAAAGTAAAATATACAAAAAAAATATACAAGTAATAAAAATATATATCACTCAATTTTTGCCAAATAAACTATTATTTTCAAATCAGCAAAAAAGTAAAATATACAAAAAAAATATACAAGTAATAAAAATATATATCACTCAATTTTTGCCAAATAAACTATTATTTCTAAATCAGCAAAAAAGTAAAATATACAAAAAAAAAATACAAGTAATAAAAATATATGCAAATTAGACTGCAAAATTACCAATGACAATAATTAAAAATTAATAGTGTCTAACTAAATTTGTAACCTACAAGAATCAATGTCTATATTTATTATATTTTACCGTTAACAATACAATAAATTTATAACCCCAATAATTAATTTATTAATTTCTATAAATAACTCATTAAATGTAATAAACATTCATATTACAAATGTCATAATAATCTATTAATCTATTAACCAACTTGGGTTGGTCGAGTAGTCAGCTCACTCGTCCGCTTAAGCAAGTGTCGGAGGGTTCTTTCTCCTCCTACTAATACTATATTATCAACATCGCTTACTTAACAAAATTTTAGAATTAACCACTCAATTTTTGTCAAATCAACTATTATTTCCAAATCAGAAAATTACCAATGATAATAATTAAAAATTAATAGTGTCTAACCAAATTTGTAACCTACAAGAATCAATGTCTATGTTTATTATATTTTACCATTAACAATACAATAAATTTATAACCCCAATAATTAATTTATTAATTTATATAAATAACTCATTAAATGTAATAAATATTCATATTACAAATGTTATAATAATCTATTAATCATAATAAATTTTACGTTACAAACATTCAAATTTCATACTATTTGAACTGCTTATATAAGTCTCTCATAACTATTTCTTCAAATAATATGAAATTTAGCACAAAAAATTTATTTTCGCACTACACAACATCTCAAACTTACTCAATGGAGCATCATTCTGTAGACAATATCACAATTGGTTTATCAAACTCACAAATGAAGAAGAGTTTCTTTGCTTAGAAATGATTATATTAGATGAAAAGGTACAAAACAAACATATTTATTGTATTTTTAAATTGAACATTTTTTAACACTATTTTGAATTTGCAACACTTGAGACATTGTCTGACAGAGTGGGTCAAAAAAGAATATTAACAGGTAATTTCATTTTATATTATTTCAATTATTCTTATTAAAAATAACTTATTTAAAAAAAATTATACACATTTTTGTTCTTTTTATTTGTAGATGTCATTGGAAAACTGCATGCACATTAAGGTAGCGTTTGTTTTCGGAGACAGAACACAGAGACATGGACAATACATGTTTAAAAAGCTTTTGGAAGCAGAGACATGGACATTGAACATATTGTCTCCGAGAGACAGTTTTTTATACTTTTGTGTCCACTCTTTTATGAAGGACAATGATGGACACGAAATTTGAAAGAATGGACACAAACTTTTTTATAAATTTTATTTTCCTTTTTGTCCATAGATATTTTTATTATTCCACTATTACCCCTTCTTATTTTTCTTATTGCGTTGTTCTCAAAGAGGTACTTTCTTCTCTCTGCTCTTTCTCTATCTCTGCGTTATCTTTCTTTTTTTTTTCAGGTACTCTTTCCTTCTTGTAGAATTTTTTATTGAGCTGGATAATTTCTTCCTTCTTATGGTTTTTACTTCAATACCATTTTAACTTTGTATTATATTATTTGATTTGTAATAAAAATAATAACAAAAATAATTAATCTTAAAATTTTTGAAAGATAAAATTATCAAAGGTAAAATTGATCTTTTAAAATACTAAAAAATAATTTATAAGTTGTAATTGATTTTATATAATTTAAAAAAATAAGCTTTTTGAAAAGAAAAATCAGTTTTTAGATAAAAAAAATAGGTTTTCTAAATAAAAATATATTTTTATGTGCAAAAACTAATTTTTTTTCATGTAAAAATGGATTCTTTTTTAAAACTGATTTTTTATTTAAAATTAATTTGGCTTATTAACCTAAACAAAATTTTTTATTAATCAAACTCAGATTATTTTTTTTTGTCAATCTTAACCAGATGTATTCCTACATATTAATAATAAATTTAAAAATAAAATAAATATATTTATAAATTTTATTTTAATATAAATACTATTATATATTTTTTTATTAAAATTTTTTGCCTCTTCAAACATTTTTTTAAGTTCTGTTTGTACTCCTACGTATTCTTATTCTCTATTAAATTAGTTTATATTTGATGTAAAAAATTTGGAAACACAGGGCTATTTTAGTCATTTCATATAATATTTTAATTTTATCCATGTGTATCCAAACATAATATTGGACATTACATTAGTGTCTTGTACATCGTATCCAAATACAATACACAAAGAATAATTTAGTGTCTCCGTCCTATTGTCTCTGTCTCACTGTCATGTTTTGTCCTCTCTCTAAAAACAAACGCGGCCTAAGAGAGTAACAAAAAAGAAAACCATACAAATTCAAGACACATCTTCGAAAGAAGAATATACATGCAAAGATAGAACAAACAACACAATAAAAAATGTATGAGTAAAGTATCGTTTTTGTCCCCAACGTTTGGGGTAAGTCCTATTTGTGTTTCTACCGTTTAAATCATCCTATTTGTATCCTTAACGTTTATAAAAGTGATTCAATGTTATCCTACTATCAATTATACTAACAAATCAGATTATATTTTTCAATTATTCTCACTTGGATGTATTCATTCTCAATTAGGTCTCACTTAGATGTGTTCGATTTTAATATTATACCCATTATTTGTGTTTAGATTTAATTATGTCCTTAGAAAAGTGAATTATGTAAATGTTGTAGGAATTAGTTCTTTATTACCAGGGTTACTTCTTTATTACCTTTACTTTTTGTAGTTCCTATTTGCTGCTGTTTTCTGGAAAAAAAGGAGTTTGGTTTGATTTCCTGTCTGAGAATGTCTAGCAAAGGTCAGTGCTAAATTTGCGTTTTCTTCTACTTTTTTGTGCTTTATTCTTTCTTTGTCTGGAATGGAGAACTGTGATGCGGTTGATCCGCGTGGGTGGGTTGATGCCAGGGTAAGGGAATATGCGTCTCAGTTTGATGATGAGGAGTCGGTAAAGTTATTGGGGTCGGATTTGTGGGTTAGGAAAGGTAGTAACATTAGGATAGAGTTGTTGCCCTGTGGTAAAGAGGACCGAGTCTGTGACCAGTTGAAGGATTGGTCTTTCTTTTATATGTACAGCTGTTTGTTTACTGAGTTGGGGGTCAAACTGCCTTTTACCGAGTTTGAGTGTGGGGTTTTGTACTGGTTGAACTGCGCCCCTACCCAGCTGCACCCTAATTCTTGGGGCTTTGTACGGGCTTTCGAGGTATTGATGGAGTTACTGGGTTACCCCCCTTCTCTAAGGCTTTTCTTCTCGTTGTTTCAGGCTAAGGGGATGGGACGCGGGCTGTGGGTAAATCTTAGCAGTTATCCGCGTCGAGCTATCTTTGTTCTTTATAAATCTTCGTTTAAGGATTTTAAGTCGATGTTTGTTAAGGTGAGGAGTGTACCCGAGGAGTTTTCCTTCTATCTGAATGAGCATTTGGTCGAAAAGTTTCCCTTGTCTTGGTGTCCCAATTATAAGGGCTGTAACAGTTTACTATTAGGTATTGAATATCAATTGATTTTGACATAGGGATTTCTCCCATTGTGGTCTTTAGCCATATGTGTCCCATGATGGGACTCTCTCTCCGGAGAACCCAATTAGCTCTCCCGAGGAGGGCTGTATCAATTTTTCTGATAATTTCATTTTTATAAAGGTAGAATAAAATAAAACATCAGCGCTACTACCTAGATCCAGCAACATTTTTCTTACCAACAGTTCTCCGACCTGGATGGAGATTACCACGGGGTCGTCGAGGTTAGGGCTTGCCGATCTGAAGTCTGCTTGGTTGAAGGATATTGTGACGTCTGGATCTTTGTCCTTCTTTGGTTGTATGGTTCCTTCGATTGCTAGCATCGTCCTGTAGCTTCGCTTCCTGGCCAAGCTTGTTTGACCTCCGCCTGCGAATCCCCTTGATATGTGGATAATGACTCCTCTTGGTGGATCAGGAGTCGTCCTCTCTTTTTTGTTGTCATCGGCCACTGCTTGCTTGTTCTCAACCCTGTCCGAGTTTCCTCTTCTGCCCTTCCGGCTCTCGATATATTTGTCCAAGTGCCCTTGGCGTGCCAGCCTTTCCAGGAGGTCCTTCGCGACGATGCAGTCGTCCGTGGTGTGACCGAACTCTTGGTGGAAGGCACAATACTTTGTCCTATCTACGAACCTTTGATCCTGGTAGTTCCCTGCTCGAGCTAGTGGCTTTATGATTTTGGCGTTGAGGATTTCTCTGATGATGTTTTCTCTTCTTGTATTGAATCTGGTGTATGTGTTGTATTTCGACGTGGGCTTGGAAAGTTTCTTAGTGTCTCTGCTGCCTAGCGATCTGAAAGTTCTTTCTTCGTCTCTCCGATGTGGTTGTTTGTCCGATTTTTGGGCTTCTCGGAGTTCTTCGATCTCCATTTGGCCTGCCGCCCTTTCTCGGAATTTCTCTAGCGTCTTTGGCTTAGGTATGGCAATGGTCTCCCAGAATTTGCTGGGCCTGAGGCCGGCCTTGAGAGCGTGCAGGTGAACGGCCGGGTCTAAGTCCTGGATCTCCATAGTGGCGTCAGCGAATCTGGTCATGTAGTCCTTCAGACTCTCGTGCTGACCCTGTTTGATGGTGCCGAGATAGTCCGATCCATGTACGTAGATTCTTGATGCAGCAAAATAATCAATGAATGATCTGGCGAGATCCTCAAAGGAAAAAATTGAACCTGCGGAAAGTTTAAAAAACCAGAGTAACGCAGCACCATCAAGGTAGGTGGGGAATGCTCGGCAGAGAACGGACTCATTGTTAGGGCCGTTGAAGAACATCATTGATTGGAACTTCTTCACGTGGGCTCGGGGGTCGCCGAACCCCTTGTATGGCTCCAGTGCGGTGGGCAGCGTAAAGTTTTTTGGCATCTGGTAATTTGTGATCTCCTCGGATAAGGGGTTGTCGAGGGTGAGCTTCTCCTTTGGCGGGACGATGTTTAAAGGGTCTGCAGTGTCTTGAGCCGAGCCTTTGGAGCTTTCTCCATTGTTCTGTGTAGACAGCTCGGCTATTCTTCGTACTTCCGCTTGAAGCTCGGCGATTCGAGCCAGGAGGTCGTCCTGTGATAGTTGTGGACTTTCCTTGTCAGCCATGTTCGAGGATCGGGAATCCTGCAAAATAGAGTAGAAGACTAAACGAAGGAAAAAGTGGGGTTAGATGTACTCCGGCCCCACGGTGGGCGCCAAGTGGTTCGTCCGAACACTAGGGAGGCCGAGCTTAAGCGCTTCCGAGTAAGTCGCCACCAAGGAGGAAGAGCTTTACGTCGGCTGAGGTCAAACACCGCGGCAGAAATACCTACACAAGATACTCCGACGCTCAAGTCAGTAATGATTCTCAGTGAATGAGTTTAAAGTAAAGAGTAGAAGATTGAGAGTGATAGAACCTGACCCTTAACCGAGGATATTAGCTCGGTTTTATAGGAGTTGTTTTTACCGTTAGTGGATAAGTCCTAGTTTGTAGGTTTGGTTATGATATTCTGTTTTAGTGATTAAGTTTGTTGAGCACGTTTCCTATTTCTTCGATTGGCTGAGGCCGAACTTATCTGCGCACGTGCCGAGATTATCGGGCAGTTGATGTAACGTCGGCCTCGAATGTTTGCATGCCGAGTATGCCGGGCGACCGAGGATACATGTGACGTATCAAGTTTCAACATTTGATGAGCTATTTTTCGGTGTAGATCATCGATTCTATCCCAGACATTTGTATTCTAACTTCAAGAAGAGATTTTTAAAACTCAAACTAAAGCGTTCATGATGTGTAATTGATGGCAGGATAACATTGAATCACTTTTACAAACGTTAGGGATACAAATAGAACGATTTAAACGTTAGGGACACAAATAGGATTTACCCCAAACGTTGGGGACAAAAACGATACTTTACTCAAAATGTATATAACTCAACAATTTATAAAAAAACATGCCTTTATAAGAATCTACGACAGAAAAAAGAAAGCAAAAACTCTAACAATAACCAATAAAAAAAGGACGAGCCCACATAAGAAAATAATCAACCAAAACAAATACAAAAATTAAAGTACCAAATAAAAATATCACTTTATATAACTCCAATATCCAAATCTTTTATACTACAAATTATTTTAAATAAAACATTTTTTAAATTTAATTTTAATTTACACATATTTAATTTAATTGTACAAAAATATAATATTTTTAATATTTATTATATACTATCATTAATTTATAGCGTGCATCGGGTTTCATTCTAATTTTGTTTAAAGGTTTATACGAGGTACAAGGATGATTGTAGTTTAAAAGCAAGAAAGTGACGTGTAGAGTTTGTTAGTTGATTTGAGCGTAGGTTTTTGCGGATTCTGTTGAAGAACGTGTCAGTTAAACACATTCCCAAGCAACATAACAACCTAACACTCTCCACTTTCACACTCACTTCAATCCTCCTCTCAATGGCTTCATTTGCTCTCAGAAACGCAAATTCTAAGCGCCTTCTTCTCTCTTACTCTTCATTCCATCGTGTCCTATCCCATCATCCTTCTTCCCTCTACAGCACTGATGAATCATCTCCTTTGTCGTCCCTTGTTTCTCTTCGGAGATCTATGGCCACTTTCACTCGAACGTAAGTCTCTTTTTGCATCTTACCTTCAATTTTCATCATTGCATATATACGATGCACATAAAGAAAGTTCAATGCTTCATTTCTATCCAAGGATCAATCTATCAATTGTTTGTGTTACAGAAAGCCTCATCTTAACGTGGGAACCATTGGGCATGTTGATCATGGAAAAACCACACTAACTGCTGCAATTACAAAGGTCTGGGGTTTATTTCTCATGTCCTAGTACTTAATCTAGCCATGGATTTTTGTGTGTGTGATTCAGTTCTTGTGCTGTGGAAACAGGTGTTATCTGAAGAAGGTAAAGCCAAGGCCATTGCCTTTGAGGAGATAGACAAGGCTCCTGAGGAGAAGAAAAGAGGAATCACTATTGCTACAGTGAGAACTAGTTCTTTTTATGTCTTTGTTCAATGCATATTGTGAATGGTTCAGACCTAAATCTTTTAGTACTTAAATTTTGCCAACACTTTCTGATCTTGAAACTTGCAGGCTCATGTAGAGTATGAGACAGCAAAGAGGCACTATGCCCATGTTGATTGCCCGGGGCATGCAGACTATGTTAAGGTAGTGTTTATGCATAATGAATGCTCTTGTGTTTGTGTAAGACTCTGATCTCATTTTGATTGATTTGGCCAAATTACAGAACATGATAACTGGAGCTGCTCAAATGGATGGTGGAATTCTGGTGGTTTCTGCTCCGGATGGGCCGATGCCTCAAACGAAGGAACATATACTGCTTGCTCGACAGGTTCATATACTTCATTCTTTTAAATACACAAGTAAGAAACCAAGTTTTCCTAGAATCTAACTGAATAGCAAAACCATAAGTTGTTTTGTTTGTTTTTGCTATGATAGGTTGGTGTGCCATCATTGGTTTGTTTTCTAAACAAGGTTGATGCTGTTGATGACCCAGAGTTACTTGAACTTGTTGAGATGGAGCTTCGCGGTATGAAGCATTATGTCATATCTTTTTTTATTTGAATTCTTAACACACTTAATAATGTTTCATTTCTTGATTATTTATACAATGGATATGCATCTATCGGCAAACAACCTTTCTTTTTGAGCAGAGCTACTTAGTTTCTACAAGTTTCCTGGGGAAGAGATTCCAATTGTTCGAGGTTCAGCCCTGTCTGCCTTGCAGGGGACAAATGAAGAACTTGGAAAGAAGGCTATCTTAAAATTAATGGATGCTGTGGATGCATACATTTCTGATCCTGTAAGGCAACTTGATAAGCCTTTCTTAATGCCAATAGAAGATGTTTTCTCTATTCAGGTAAGTAGATATGGCACACATGTATCATAATTATTCTTATTAAGTATGTCATTCATATTGCACTGCAATTTTTGGTGGTGATGTTCATAATTCCCAATATATGAAGGGGGCAAGAGCAAAATGAGGGAGTTGAAATGTCATTATTAACATTCATTACTGCCTTCTTTCTTGAATGTTAAGGGGCGTGGAACGGTTGCGACAGGTCGTGTTGAACAAGGCACCATCAAAGTCGGTGAGGAGGTTGAAATCTTAGGACTAACACAGGTACATAGGGGAGTTAAACATGAATCACTATTATCATGTCCATGAGTGGTTTTCTTAATAATATATGTTCTACTATTCATTTATTTTTGTCCACAGGGTGCACCTATGAAGACTACTGTTACTGGTGTGGAAATGTTCAAGAAGATTTTGGATCAAGGACAAGTGAGTAAAATCATTTAAGTTCCATAAACCTTCCTTTTTCCCTTGGATTGGATTGATAAATTGGTTATCCTAATCTGAGTGTTTCTAGGCTGGTGATAACGTGGGACTTCTTCTACGTGGCCTGAAGCGTGACGATATACAGCGTGGAATGGTGAGTGAAATTATGTGACATAAGTTTGGGGCACTGATCCAACACTTTATATCAAAGTCGAAAACTGACAATGTCTTACTGAACCAATGCATATCAAGACAGCCAAAAGAGAGAGATCAAGTCAAAGAAAATAACTAAGAATAGGCTGTAGTTTCACCATTTCACTTAGGTTTGTGTATTCGCTTTATGCGAATTAACAAACTTATTCTCTGTTAAAATTACAGGTTATCTCCAAGCCTGGCACATTGAAAACATATAAGAAGTTTGAAGCAGAGATCTATGTCCTCTCTAAAGATGAAGGAGGTCGTCATACTGCATTTTTCTCTAATTATAAGCCTCAGTTTTACATGAGGACTGCAGATATTACCGGAAAGGTGCAGTTACCTGAAAATGTTAAGATGGTCATGCCTGGTGATAATGTGACTGCAAATTTTGAGCTGATGTCACCTGTTCCTCTTGAAGCAGGTATGTTGAACACTAGATATGCCATAGTAGACAAAGATCCTGAATCATCTGTGATATCGCCTTCGTAGAATCAATTACTGACGTTGAGTCATTGACTACTAGCTAATGTGATCTTTGAATTAAAGCAAATTGATATCATGGTCAGAATAGAAAGTTCTACCAAGATATTAAGAAATCAGGCCTATAGCTCAGTTTTTGGATGAACTAATGTTATCTAAACAAGATATATCATATAACTATTCTTCATTCTCTATATTGTATAAAATTACTATGAGTGGATTCAACTCATAATCTAGTCTTTATAGAAACTGCAAATTATTATAGTTACTATTTACTTTAAGTTCATATGTGCAACTTTCTTGTAGCTAAATTTAACGATACGATCAGACCGTAATCACATTTATGTATGATCAGGACAAAGATTTGCGTTGAGAGAAGGAGGCAGAACTGTAGGTGCAGGAGTGGTCTCCAAAGTGATTGCCTAAGATCCCGGGTCAAGAAGATTCTACAATTTTTTGTTCATTGATTTGTAAATAATTCAGGAGTAGGAACTGAGCAGCATTTTTAGGAGAATTCCATTATGTGACTACTTATTACACTTGGTGTTTTGGATCCATTTGAAGGCGTTTTGTTTTGTTCATTAGTCAGAGAATTATACTATTTTATTTGGATAATTTTTTACCTCAGGACAGAAAGTGGTTGATAAATTTTTGGATTGGTTAATAATGCCAATTTCTTCAAGATTCTTCTGACTCATTTTTACTTAGATTTTTATTGGCTGCATCACCAAGATACAAGGGCTACTATTTAATTGTGAACCTTTGTTGAAGATTACAACTTTAACTATGATTCTGGTCTAAATATAGATGACATGGAGTATAGTACTGAAAAGTGTTCCTCCTGGATTTTCATTAATAATTGGTCCTTACTGATACAAATCAATAAAGCATTGATTCTTCGACTGAAGAATCAAAATCTAGAGGGAAAAAATAAATAAATAACCATAAGAACCAAAAACCAAAATCAAAATTAATGTGGGAGAATACACATTTACACAAAACAAACAACAGTGTTACAAATTTACAATTTTTGCTCAAGGTTAACATGGATATTGATTTTACAATATGGTTCAAAAGTGATGTATTGCTTCACCTGTTTTCCAGCAACTTCAAGGCTGTCTCAACCAGTGAGTGAATTGTTAGATTGTGCCTGTTCAATCCAACAGTACCAGAGAAAACATTGAAGCTTTCAAGCTCTGATGTGGTTTCTAATACACCTTCTAGTACCTTCTCCATTCCCATATGCTTGAAGGTATCTATGTTTTCTGCTTTGTCTTTCATCATCGAAATCGCAAGCTCTATCGCAAACCTCCTTATCCTCGGCACCTTTGTTGCCGGATACTTGTGCTTCTTGAGGATATGTACTAGTATACTTGCCAGTTCAACTTCAGTGATTCCAGCTTCTTGAAATACATAGCTTGATTCCTGAGAGGACATGAATGTGAAAACATTTGCTGCTAATCCAACCATGACTTCTTGTAGCTTGTTTTCTTCTGATTTGATTGCCAGAAGTATCTGCATAATTCAGCAATTTGTTAAAATTCTATCTGCATAGAAACATAACATGAAGTTCTCATTCTGATAACACAAGATCATAATGGTGGGAGTAAAACTTACTGTTGGTGCTGCGGCCGTAACAACCTTTAGCTGGTTGAAGCATTCTGATCCACTGTAGGAGCATAGGTTTCTAAGAATCCTAGCAGCATGGACACGAAGCATCGGAGATTTCAACGAATCTACAAGCTTTTCGAGTACTTTCAACTTCAAAATTCGATGGCAATTCATCTTGCTTTCTAATGCCAGCATTGCTAAGGCCTCTCCAGCAGCAGTTGTTACATCTATCTGATTTTCAGGAATGTTCTGTTTGAAGAATATGTTGAACAATCCCTTAAGTATTCCACCTGTGCCTCCAATTCGCTCCTTCACATCCTCTTCCAAAGCAAGACTAGTTAAAATTTCAATGCTCGGTTTCTGTAGAAGAGGGTGGTTCTCTCCATACCTCAGAATATCTCTGATATTGCTGATTGTGAAAACTATCTCAGAAATCTTTCTTCGAAGTTGTTTCCCAGTTGAGCCTGTTGTGCTAACCAGCATCTTCATAAGCTGAAGTGATCTCTTCACAGTCACAACTTGTGAAGGAGTGACATTCACATTCTTCAGCAATCTTTCTTCGGCATGTGCGAATTCAATGATCTTGGGTAGCAGGCCTCTTGTGTTTCCAATCTTTCCACAGTTGTCATGATCGCGTGCGAGTTTTTTCAAAATCCGGAGTCCATGTTGGTTAAATGTCCAGAATCCATAGTTTGGATGATCAAATATGAGCTTCTTTTCTCCAATTTCATCAGCTGCAGGATTAGAATGCCTGTTAGTTTGGAGAAGACTTGATATTGACTCCATAGCTCCAGGTATCCCAGCAATGCGAAGCGAGTTCTGCTTCTTGCCTGCTAGTTCAGCTAAAATCTCTGCAGCCGAAAGCCTAATCTCTTCATCATTCTGATCTGTCCAATTCAACATCTCAACTAGTCTCTCCACAACAATTACGGAAATTCCAATCTTCTGAAGAGTGTCATCAGCAAATCGTGCACTCACTGCGAACCGGCGAAGTATTCTAGCCCCAATGAGCTGCTCATCAGGAGAATTTGAGGCCAGGAAATCCATAGCAAGAGTAACCATGTCCATCTTCAAGCCATCAAATATGCTTCCATTGACACACCTCGAATACGAGTCATAAAAGAATCTCCTAATAGAAACCATGCCTGTTGGCCCCAACTCACACTCTTTGTTAACCTCTTCCAACAATTTGCAGTAACTTATTTTCCATTCCCAATAAGCCTTCTCTGCCAAGAACAACAATGCCTCAGCCAGAGCCAAAGAGTAGAAGATAAAAAGCGCAGATTTTCGGTTCCTCTTATCAGTGTCTCCCTTTTCCACTTCTCCATAATCATGACTGATGAGTTTTATCAATGAGAGAACAACACAAGCAGTTGCAGATAGAAGCTGAAGCCAATAGAGAATCCTGCTGATATTCCTTGAAAGGGAAAACCATTCAACATATGGAAGAAGAGGAACATCAGAGCTAATCCACACTCGTGTCGTCGTCCTTGCGAAATTCTTCTGCTCTGGATTAACTACTCTGTCAATCCTCTGTTTGCTCTGTTCTGATCCAATGATAGGCCTAATGAAGAGCCTCTTGATGCTTTGAAAAATTGAGGTTGAAGTTGACCTTAGAATCTTGAAACTGTTGATTCCAACATCAGTAATAGACCATGTTGCTTGGTGCTGCCACTCAAGTTCATGGCTCCTACTGAAGATTCTAGTCCCTTCAATCAATAGTATGATTGTGATGAACCAAAAGTCGCTTTTCTCTAACGTGATGGCGAAGCCACCAAGGAGAACAACGGTTGCCCAAATGAATCCAAGAGTTCCAAGGCCAGTTGCTGATTTCTCAAGCACTGCAAGCCTTAGAGCAAAAAGGGTCAGCTTCTTTTCTGGTGCAGCAACTCCAGAAGTTGCTGAAGACACATCAGCACCATTGCTGTCCCTCGTTCCTATGCTGCTTCGCGGCTCGAAAACTGTGTTGCTTGTGCTGCTGTAGGCATTGCTGAGCCTCTGGAGTTCACCAACTTGTACATGAATGCTTCCATCTCCTTCCTCAGAACGGTTATGTTCCATCATGGGAAAAAAAAATACTAATATATATATATATATACACTACAACATGTGATGGAGAATGTTGAAAAAGAAATGAGATTTTGTTGAGGAAAATGTGGATTTTATAGATGAATGAAATGGAAGAGCTTAGAGGGTAAGTTTCTTATGTGGAATGTTGGGTGAAGAGTGACGCCAAGCTTCTCTTGCCATGAAATGTTTGAACAAGTTGCTTATGCTTTGCTGGCAATCCTAGTAACTTGGGGAAAGGGTTAACTTGCTTCTCCATGTAACTTTTCTGTAATCATTGGATTGCTTTCTCTTTCCATGAAATTTCATTATTTATAATCAAATATTATTGGATGATTTTACATATTTAATTAAACTAATTAATATAATACGTGTCAATATCTTAATTATTATTTTCTTGTGTTATAAACTCTTTAACATGAAAAAAATCAACTAGCCATTTATATTAAGAAATTAGGTTGTCTTTTACCAATATACGGTTCCTTTCACAACTCACAAGCTTTGACATTAATTGATAAGCTTAAAGATACATACCACTCCGTACAGGGTCATCAATTTTAATATGTTTGTTAACTACTAGTTTAGTCTTCTAAACCTTTTTGACATTCAAAAAAGGAGAAAATAATTGATTATTGTATTAAAAAGACAAGTTATAGTTCTGTACTTCTGTTCTAGTTGTTTAGTCTTTGAATGGAGGAGCTCTGGCCCAAAAAATAATTACAACATGGTTTATGATTTAGAAGTTGGAATTAGCCCTCTTCATTTACCAAATCCCACCATACATATAGTAATCTATTATCTATTCAAGCATGAACTTGATTTGGTATATGAAGAACTCGAGAAGCAAAACAAGTTGATCTTGTTCGGGAGTTGACCTAATAATTTTTATCCCCAAACTTTTCGTTGAACATAAAAATAATAATAATAGTAAAAAACTCTGCCCATCACTTTTCGGTTTTTTTTTTTTTATAAAAATAAAAGTAATGATATAATCTAACATTGTAATTTTTGGTGTTTTTTAAAAGTGTGAAAAATATACAAATCAGCAAATCCGACTTTTGTACCTCAAATTTTTTATTTTTTTAATAAAAATTTCTCTATCCGATTTATGTACTTCTCACAAATCGAACAGTCTAATTTCTGTACCTCTTACAAATCGGTTCCACATTTGAGAATAACACCCTAACAGTTCACATTTCAAAAAAAACACCATTACTACTCAAATATCAAAAACAAAAAGTATCATTTTTCATTCACGCCGTTTTTTTTTTCCATTAAAAACTCTGCAAAAATTGTTTCGGATGTATAGACCATAGAGTATAGAGTAATCCTAATCCATACAAGTCCGAGCATTAAAAAACTAGAGCATGATTAAAAGTAAATAAATAATAAAAATTAGAATTCAAAAAAAAAAAAGAAATACAAGAAATATTATTGTTATTATCGTGATTCTGAGTTAATATGCACATCTGATTATTAAAATAACCCATGTGAGACGCTTGGAGTGCACGTACAATGTACATGTTGCCGTACTTATCTGACTAAAAATCTATATCAAAATGAGTTGCTTGTTACAAATAATTATACTACTAATAAGATAATACTAATGATTGATTAAATAATTAACGAGTTACTTTGAAGGCTACAGCTTATAGCTAGTTACTAGTTACGCTGCTAATGTTTCATATATACATGCTGCCCATCTTGTACAATGAACAATGGGAATACACCAATCTTAACAAAGTATATGCTGCATTGATATATTGTTATTTTTCTTAAATTAAGTAACCAATATTATTATGTTAGTTGATTATTCTAAGAGAATGATTACATTATTATAAAATTAATTTAAGAATTCAATAGTAATAGGGTCTTAGCAAAACCATGTTTCGTTTTAGTTTGGGTCCCATCCCAGAAAGAAAGCGTATGCGCAAAGAGAAAGGGGTTCGGTGGAGAGGGAAAAAATAGAAGCTACAAAAGAAAGCAAGAAGGGGATATAACTAACTAAAGGACCATATTGTGACACCTTGAGCAGATTTAGCTTGCGAAATATTTTGGTTTTAATTTAGCGTACACGAAAAACAGAATGGACTTAACTTACAAGCTTAAGCCAATGGTTTTTCATTTGTTACAAATATACTTTTTCTTTGGTTTTATTCTGTCTCGTCATTCTAATTTTAGTCATCCATTAGTTATGATATGCATTTTATAAAATTGGAACTCTAGAAGATAGTAGATAAGGTGTAAAAATGAAGTTGAGTTCCATCAGATTTTCCATATCCTTACTAAGCATATCCAAATCTTAACAGAGTATATAAAAAGGTAAAAACTGCATTTAAGTTTGAGCTGAATACAGCTCTGATTAATTCCATTGTCTCATGAATCAGTTTGAAAGCTTACATCAGATCAGTGCACTTTTTCATCCAGTGAATTCAATTGAATGTCTGCATCAAAATATCCTACCAGATCAACGAACAAAATTAAACAAATCATATTAGGCACTGCTAAATTCTGTTCACCAAGAATTCAACACTTACTCCATCTGATGCTGTTGCTGACCAGCAGCAGCAAGAATCAGAGACAGCACTATGACATGTCTCTAACCATGAAGATATCATCAAGAACGTAGTGCTTGTCAATGACAACCAGAAGAGCGAAAATTGTAGTAGATTCCTCAGCATATCAGCTGTTATACATCAAAAACCTACGGGGAAAAATGGCAGAGAGACAGCATATGAGCTTCACTTCAAGTAGCAAAGAAAATAAAAGAAGTGTTACTCGTGAAAGATTAATCACCGAGTATTGCAAATCGCTTATAATACTATTAGTTACAACATAACATGTGATTTTATCATAGTTGATAATGATATCAATCCATAAGGATGCAGCAGTTCTTGTTAAAATAAGAAAATAGCAAACCTTGTCACTTCATGATTATTATCAAGAAAAGGCAGGTACACAAACAGAACTAGTAAATAGTTAAATGAATGACACACAAGTCAACACATTCCGGCAGAGAAAATCTCCAATTTGTGGAAGTTTTTTATTCTCCAAATTGCAGTATTTACACACAAATTTTAAACTTGAAAGCAATGCAATAAAAAACCCAACAGATTAACATAAAATGAAGAGAGTAATGAATAAACTATATCAATCAATCATACATACACCTATACAACCTGTGCAAAAAACTCATTGAGCTCACTATAGAGAATCCAATCCCTAACAGTAGATCAAACCCTACAAATTTCTATGGTGCATTCTGGAATTTACATAACACAGGAATCACAAATCCACAATCACACTATTAGTAACAAAGAACACAAGCAAGAAAGCAAACAATGCATATTTGCTTAGTAATAATACCTATATGACGGCACTCCTCTGTCTAACCCTAGCTTTCTCAGCATCAATAATAGACTCCACAAGCTTCACCGCATTCTCAAGCTTCCCCTGGGCATTCACTACACAATAATCAAAATTCTTCACGTGCTTCACCTCCTCCTTCGCCGTCGCTATCCTCACAAGCAGCGACTCCACCGTCTCCGTCTTTCAATCCACCAGCCTCTCCACCATCGCCGCCTCACTCTCCGCCACCAGAAAAATAAACACCGCCGATTTCCCCAGTACCTTCCTTAGCGTCTGCGCACCCTGTATATCAACCCTAAGCACAATATCGTAACCCTTCGCCATGAACTCTCTGATCTGCTGCTTTGGCACGCCCTTATAGTCACCGTACACCAGCGCGTACTCGAGAAGCTCGTCGCCCTCCACCATGGAGAGAAACTCCTCCTTCGAGACGAAGTAGTAGTCCTGGCCGTGAACTTCGGTAGGGCGCTTCGGGCGCGTGGTGGCGGTTATGACGAAGTGAAGGTTGCCGCGGGAGTCCCGGAGGCGTTGGATGAGTGCGTCCTTGCCGACGCCGCTGGGGCCGCAGATGACTATTATAAGCGGATTCGGTTCGGGTCGGAGGGGTTCGGAGCTGAATGAGGATCCGAGTGAGGATTCGAGGGAGCGGAGGAGTTCGGAGCGGTCAGCTTTGTCGATGGAAGGGATCCGGTTGGTGTCGCCCATTCTAGATGAGTAAGAGTGGCGCGTGGATATGGAAAGGCGCGTGAGGGAGTTGAGGAGGGTGGGTTTGGGTTTGGCGGTTATTAGTGGGAAGGTGGGGAGGGAGTGAGGGAGAGAGGTACACAACCACCTTCGGAACATGGGATTGGGACTTGGGAGAGTCAAGGGCAAATTTGTCACTCACTGTAAAAAGAACAGAAAACGTGATGCTTGCTTGCCTGCCTCCCTCCCTCACAGGTAATAATACTCGCTCTCTTTCTCAGATTCCATATCATCTTCTTATCTAGAATTAGTTTTAGATTTCACAAGCATTTCTATTCTCTCTTATTATTAGGAAAAGTCATTGTAGTTTTCTTTTGGGTTCTCTTCGTAGCATTTCGAGCCTATAATTTAAACTTTTCCTATTTTTGTTGGGTCCAAATGAATCACTTTCTTTGCTTAGCCGATTCAATAAAACTCCAAGAGCTTTGATAGAAAAACCAAATAAAATAATATTTCCCGCAGTAATTTATTTTCCACATTTCAGGAACCAAAATAATATTTTTAGTAGTTAGTTAATTATTTTGTGGTTATTAGAGGATGAAATATCGAATGCATGATAACATAAAAAAGGTTACACTTACTAGGCATGTAGAAATATTCACTCGCTACCAAAATAAAAAGTCACTCATTGAGAAAGATAATGCATTTGTTGAATTAAAATTCTCTAGCCACTTTGTTGAACATACATAAGAGGGTACCTTGATCTTGACTAAGATTAGATTAAAATAATACATATATCATTGGAATTGTGCCAAATGAATGATATACTAATAATACAAAACTAAAGACTTCTGTTCTGCAGTGAAGCAACTACTCTAGCTTCAGGCTTCAGTTATCTGTAATCAACCAATTAGAGTGCAAAGTAAACCATCAATTGGATCATGGGGAGAACCCCTTCTAACTTTCAAATTGATTATGCAAATTTCGCATGACCTAAGAGCTACAAACTTCTTAAAATCTTGAGTCTCTTAAAGCTCTTCAGCTGTTTCATGGTGATCAAGGTTATGCCACTTCAAATTACTTTTAAGATAATCAAAGATTAAGTGTGTAGGAGAGCTTCATAGCGCAATGCAGTTGTTGTTGGCCACATGTTCATCATATCCAATGTTCAATACCATTGACCACCAGGTCCTCCTTGAGCAGCTGCAACTTTTCTTGCCATGTATTGAGGCTTTGGCTGCAGTCCGTTCGAGCCTTCAATCCCATCATCTTCCGCCCTCTCATTTTTACAGCTAGGGTTGCTTCTCCTCGGATATGAGCAGCTCGAAGCAGCATACTGAGCTGAAACAGTTGGATTCCTAACAACCCTCCGCTGCTCAGTCTCTGCTGTTACTGCTACCCCACAGTTGTTGTAGCGTATTACTGAACCAACAACTTTTCCAGGCCTTGCCGCAGCACCTGAAGAGAGGATAAGAAACATTAAACCTTCATGCAGGATCTATTTCTTTGGTACAAACTGTTTTATTTGACCATGCAGAAACAAAAGTTGCATGGTAAAGTCAGTTATCTCACCTTGAATATTTTGAGGAGCTTGCAAAGGAAGGCGAGTCATAGGGACAGCGCTGCTCCTATCCATGGGTGGTTTCTCAACTTCTTTGATACAACACTTGGATAGATCATTTGCCACCTCAGCCGTATTCTGTACCGAGTTATCTGAATACAACACACATGGTCTGCAAGCAGAGTTCAGTCAGAAGAGTTGGCAATTGAAGAGCAGCTGAACGAGTGACCTGACGAGGTAAAACTACAATATCCAAAGCAACATTTCCCAAGTATAAACAAGATTAAGATACCTGGGTAACGATGCATGTTGCCTCTCTGGTGGAACAACAGTTCCACCTTTGCCGTAATGCTCCTCAAGATATGCAAATTGTTTCTTGAAGTGGTCCACAGCACTGATGAAAAAGGTGTTAGGATAAAAAATACAGCACCAAAGCACAAAAGGGAAAACAAAATTCAAAGGCTAACATGACATGTTGGACCAATTGGGGTATAAAAAATGAACAAAGGACATCTAGCCAAAATAGAGACAGATTGAAAAGTCAAATTTACAATCCCATGAAGCACAAAACTTTGGTTATTACATTTGAACAAACATACAATCGAATAAAGTAACAGAAAAAAAAGATTTATCAACCCTAAATACTCATTCAGCATTAATTATTTACAAAAGAACTTCTACCTTCAAAGTCCACTTGCATGGGGAATTAAATACTAAGAAAAAGCCAGCAAATATGGCATGGCTTATGGTTAATAATTCAATCTGTTACATAGAGATATTTAGAGAATAGCCAATTATAAAAAATTGTATTGAGTGGTTAACGAAATGCAAAGAATAAGGATGAAACAAAAGTTCGGCTACAGCCATAGACAACAATACCTAGGATACATGAAACCTGTTGGCTCTGCTCCCTCTAGAAATTCCTTTAACATCTTTGGATGGTACTCTAGAATCTCACGGTATATAAGTTCTCGTACATCTTCCTTTGTTATCCTGCGTCTCTCAAACTCAAATTCCATCTTTGTAACTGGCTGGGCAGAAGGTTCTCTCTCAACCTTGGCCAAGCCTTTAAAATATGGATCCGCTAACGCCTAACAATATCATACACAAGATACCAGGTTAATAAAAGATTACCAAAGAAACTGAACCAAAGACGGATGGAAATTCAGAATTCAACCTCTTCAGCAGAAGGCCGATCTTTAGGCTCAAAGGCCAGCATTCTTTCTAATAAACGAAGAGCAAGGGGGTCTGCATTAGGAAACTTCTGGGAGAAAGGAACTGGCTTCTTCTTGCGCATGCTGCTCAAGTATCTCCGAGCTTTCTCATTCCTTACCTATTGATATGCAACCAAGGTTGCATTAAGTAAAAACTAACACACACAAGACTGCAAAGAGGAAGGGAAACTGAAGAACAGACCCTAGCAATGGCTTCAAGAGATGGTGTTCCAAGAAGATCAGTCATGAGATCCAATTGATGGACAACATTCTTCCCAGGGAAAAGAGGCTTTCCAGTCAAAAGTTCTGCAAAAATGCAGCCAATGCTCCATATGTCTATAGCTGGTGTATACTGAAAAGAAAATGGTTCAGGCAATAGTGATTTACTGAGTGAAGGATAATAGATCAGTGAAAGACACACAAGTAGATAAACACTATTCATGTTTATTCACAAACATGATCAATCTAATATTTGCTTTTAATGCAAATTGAATAGTACCACAGCAATATGAATAAGGATGCATACAAAAATGTTTTAAATTAGATTTAGAAGAAAAATTTTGTATTAGCATGTATTAGAATTTTGGTTAATCTATTTCAAAGAAATAAGCATCCAGACTTTCTGGATCAAGCAATTATAAATGTCATATAAATATATCAAGTATATTAAATAGAAGTGATAACATTTATCAAACCTTCGAAAAAAAGGATCCGCACAGCTCAGGGGCCCTATACCACCTTGTTGCAACATAATCCTGTGAGCAAACAAAATGGACTCAGTTGTGATGAAGTAAAAAGACGAGATATGTTAAAGATGAAGGTTTCAAGGAAAAGAATAATCATACTGTCCAGAATATGGCAGTGGGTGTATCATTAAAAGCCACTCTGGCAAGACCAAAGTCACAAATCTTCAGTTTGCAGTCAGCATTTGCTAGAATGTTTTTTGGCTTTAGGTCTCGGTGAAAAACGTTTGCTACAATAACATTGAGAAGTTTGAAATCAGCTGTGATGCTCATAATTAAGCAACTAGTTTTATGCAATAACAAAAGCAAATATGCTACAAGAAGAATCCGAAACAAACCATTAACTAAATGTAAAGAACAGAACCTGTATGTATATACTTCAAGCCTCGGAGAAGCTGATAGAGGAAAAACTGGTAATGCTCTGGTGTCAGATCATCATTTGCTTTGATGACCTGATGCAAATCAGATTCCATGAGTTCAAAAACAACATATATATCTTTGAATTCCCTTCTAGAAGGTGGTAACAAAATATGTTTGATCTCCACAATATCCGGATGACGTAAGAGTCTAAGAAGCTTAATCTCACGAAGAATGCGAGTAGCATCAGAAACATGTTCAAATATGTCATTGATTTTCTTAATTGCAACTTTTTCTCCTGTGTGAGAATCATATGCAGAACAAACAACACCATAGCTTCCTTTACCAATTACTTCCTCTATTCTGTATCTGCTCCCTTCACCATATTCAGTAAAGAAGTCTACTTCCACAGATGACTTGATTAAAAGAAAACAAACACTATTTAGTAAAGATAGTAAGAAAAACCAAACGCTGTGCTAAGAGTTAAACATTCCGCAAGATGCATGCATGTTGTATTCTGAAATAGAGGTATTCTAGTCCAAATACTTATATCATAAATTTGCAAGAACCTTATGAGGTTTGGGCCTATTCATAAACATCAAAGGTTCTAGTAGCTCCAAATTCTGAGAGTCATATCCACATTCCACGTAGTAAATTTACGCAATGATTTATGTTACCACCCAGGGTATGTTAAACTTGATCACTCTTTAGCAAAAATGGAGGTGGTTGGGTACTTCGGCATCTTTAACTCTAATATCATTGTATTTTACTTGCATAATATGATTAAAACTTGGATAATAGGACTTTGTTATCAGTGATTTAGCATATTAAAATGAAGATTTTGAAACATCCCCAAAAAAAGGCATAGAAAATCCATTGCAATAGTCTAGATACAGCACAGGAACCAAAATAGCACTCCACAACATTTTAAATTATGTGAAAAACAAACTTTCTGTAGGACCTCTCATAAACCAACTAAAGTATTTAGCATATGGCAGGGAAGCATAAACATTTGCAAGACCAATTATTATTTATTAACCACACACAAGCCCCATATCCAGCACACAACTAAAACAGTAAACAGAATACTAGATTGTATAAAAGAACAAAATTTCAATCACCAAAAGAGTATAAATTCATACATAGGCAATAGATACATTCACAAGTCACCACACATATCATTCCCTACCCCTCAACATCCACTAAATTCCTCCCCAAAAAATACAAAACACCAATCCAAAACATATTAAGATATACATATGAGCTGAGTAACTTTACCTTTTTTCTCTGATCAGGCAGCATCTTCAAAACTAAGCATAAAAGAACTTTTAATTATTTAAGCAAAAGCTGCATCAACCAGCCCCTTCTCTCGGGTATAATCCAAATCAACCGAACTCCCACTTCCACTTCAAAACCCCAGAAAAAAGGGAAAACCACACTTGCACTAGAACTCCCGGATCAAGAGGGAATGATCAAAATGCAAAGAAATATCCCAAAGAGCTAATAAATAAATAAGATTAAAGAAAAGTAAAAGGAAAAACCTTCACTTCAAACCCCAACAGAGCTCAATAAGAAAACATACCCAATAAACTTCAGCAGATAATACAACAACTACGATTGAGAAAACAGGAACATGAACTAGAATACGACTATGTCAGAATCCAACAAAAGTGGAAGAGGAAACAAAGGGGAGAAAAATACTGTTGGAAGTCTCAAAAATTCTAGCTGGAAAGGGCAAAGTAGTAGATCAGGTTGGAGTATGAATTGCTGCGAGGAAAATCAGCGGAAAAAAAACTGATCTTTTAGAGAATCTACTGTGGCGATAATCACTAACGCAACTAAATGGGAAATGGATAAATATATATGAGCTTATGAACAATGGAAGAAAAGAAGAGAAGTCCTCGAAAGTGGGGTTTTGTGGAATGGGAAATTGGGAGTGGAAAGACAAGAACTTGTGGATCTCAGAGAGAGAATTGAAGAGAAGCCATGTACTTCTTCAAGAAGAAGAAGAAGAAGAAGAAGAAGAAGAAAGGATGTGGTGGTGAGCTCAGAAAGAGAAAGCAGAGAGAAGAATAAAATAAAGGGACGAATTTAGGAAAATAAATAAATAAATAATAATGTTAAATATTCGAAAATGTGGTTTAAAATGGAAAGTTGGAAACCATTATTTCAGACTGAGAGGATCATACATATTTGCCACACGATTTCTTTCTATTTATTTATTTATTTATGAAAAAGTATAGGGTATCAATATACTATCTACTAATTTATTATTAATAATAATTAATTATTATATTTTAAACACGTATATAAAGAGATATATCTAGAAAATATATCTATAAAGACACTTTTATTAGACATAACCATAAAAAAATATTGTTATTAAATACATCTACAAAAATATTTTCATTAAATACCATTATAAATTAGAGTTGACAAAAATTAATAAAAATAATGCTGATAAAGTAGCGAAATTATTTATTTATTTATTTATTTTGTTACATGAATACGATGAACCTTGACCAATTTTAGTGATTTATTCTATTTTATTTATTTACTTTGTTCTATATTTTTAAAAAATAAATTATTGGTTAGGGTAGAAGTACGAGAGGATTTTTATGGGGAGAGTGTTGGGAGTTTGTTAATGACATTCATTGTCAATAGTTAATCCTTATCTAAAATTTAACTAGAATTTAATTAACAAAAGGTAATTCAATAATTAAATGGGAACTTTTTCGTTTATAAATCCAAAAGCAGAAGTGCAAGCTGAAGGCTGAATTATTTGGTGCATAAAGGCTGATTTGTCATATTTAACTTGATTAATTTTGAGAATGTAAGATCTTAATTATTTTTAGATCATCGTGATATAATTTACAACAATAGACGTGATTAATCTAGTCACTTTTTAATTTAGATGTAAGAGAGGAAATGGTGTAGAATTAGATATAGAGTGTATAAGTGTTTTACGCAACTGTGGTATCAGCAGCACAAATTGGATAGTCTGATTACCTTCACCAAAATTTAAATTTTTTCTTTCACACTAATCGAATTGTCCGATTAGTAAGCTTAATTTTTTTACAAAGAAATTGGATAGTCCGATTTCTTCATCTCTGTTTTAGAAAAAACTATTTTCAAATCTATGTCTAGCACCCATATTTTTCACAATAATGCAAAACACATACATGCTTCTTATATCCAAAAAAATGATTCTAATCTAGTAGATAGAGTAATAATAGTGATTGGTTCTTCATTTAAAAAAAAAAAAGAATAAATGACCATTTGTACCCATAAAAGATGAAAACGCTGATATATGTACTCACACTAGATCGAAACTAAACTTGTACCCACGCAATATGTCTTTCGTGTGACAAAAGTACCCTACGTGGCACTCCAACCCTCTAAAGACAAGGTATTTTTGCCACACAAAAGACATCTTGTGTGTGTATAAATTTAGTTTCGATTTAATGTGAGTAGATATGTCAGCGTTTTCATCTTTTATGAGTATAAATGCTCGTTTATTCAAAAAAAAATTAAGTGTGATATTTCCTTAAAAAAGAAAAAACTGCGTCCTACTGCTTTGCTTAGAAGCTAGAAGTGATATTCTGATGTGGATGTCTCCTTTTACGTCCCTTTCATGTTGGAAGGGTTAGGGAAAACAACAAACAAGTAAACAACCGTGATTCTAGTCATTATGAGTCAATTAAGCGGCTATTAATTAATGTCAAATAATGTGATTTCCCTTCCATAAAATGCTAAATGGATTTTAAAATAATATTATGACTGCTTGTAATAGCACATCATTTTCCGTGGCATGTATTCCTTATGAACTCTCTTTGTTTATTTACTTAATTTTCTATATATATGATGTAAGCATTTGCTTTAAATTTTATCTATAATTTCACTTCTTCCATTAAGTTTGGAAAAAGAACACAGAAAAATTCAATAAGAAATTAAGGAAACTTACTATCGAAGGACTCACATTTTAAAGGAGAGAGAAAAAAAAAATGCAAGAGTGCTGTGGACTTATGGCTAGGGAACGAGATTTTTATTTGTGTTATTTTCGGTTTTCCTTTATTAAACTATGGAAATTTTTGTTGTTTGCTTTAACTAAGGATCATTCATTATGTCTAGGTTTTAACAAAGGTACAATTATAATGAGAGAACATATTCTGACATAAACATAATAGGGTCGCTCTATTATACAGATTTAAGTTTTATACAGATATACAGAAATTTATGTATGTTTGATATGTTGGTGAGTTTTAACCTGCACCTGGCAGGATAAGGTGAAGCATTCACCTCGGTGCTGTCACACTTCCATTGTCAACACATAGCACAGATTTTAGTGGCGTGGCAAAAATTTTCCTGCTTTATTACCAAGAAACTTGTTTATGGGTTTATAGAAGAATTGTTTATTCCCCGTACGTGGGGTTTATTTCATAAAGAGTAAAGTATCGTTTTTGTCCTCAATGTTTGGGGTAAGTCATATTTGTGTCCCAAACATTTAAATCGTCCTATTTGTATCCTTAACGTTTATAAAAGTGATTCAATGTTATCATAATATCAATTATACTAACAAATCATATTATATTTTTCAATTATTCTCACTTGGATGTATTCATTCTCAATTAGGTCTCACTTAGATGTGGTCGATTTTAATATTATACCCACTATTTGTGTTTAGATTCAATTATGTCCCTAGAAAAGTGAATTATGTAAATGTTGTAGGAATTAGTTTTAACATTTGATGAGCTATTTTTCAGAGTAGATCATCGATTCTATCTCAGACATTTGTATTCTAACTTCAAGAAGGGATTTTTAAAACTCAAACTAAAGCGTTCATGATGTGTAATTGACGGCAGGATAACATTGAATCACTTTTACAAACGTTAGGGATACAAATAGGACGATTTAAACGTTAGGGACATAAATAAGATTTACCCCAAACGTTAGGGATAAAAACGATACTTTACTCTTTCATAAATAAGAGAAGTTTGTGTTGAATTTTGGGCCAATAAAAAATGTATTAGAATTTTTTTAAAAAGTGTATTGGGTCTTCAATTGTTAACAACCTATAGTTAATTGTGTTTGAAGGCCACATGCTGAAAGTATGCTAGGCCTTATTTAAAATGAAAAAAAAATAAAAAAAGAAGCCTTTAGATTAGGGATGTCAATGAGGCGGGGCGGGGCGGGGCGGGGGATGCCTTCTTCCTCCCCGTCCCCGCCCCCAGAATTAATTCCCATCCCCGCCCCGTTCTCCGCCACGAGAGAATAATTGTCCCCATCCCTGTTCTCCGCGTTTCCCGCATTTCCTGCGGGGTCCATTCCCCATCTCCCTATGTTTAATATTCATATGGAAATTATAATAAAAAATATAAAAAAAATTAAAAAATAAACTACAAAATATTATTACAAACACACAATCATATCTTATCCAAGATTATAAGTCCAGAAATATAACATAGCAAATTATAGTCCATAAAATAAAATCTTGAACAATAGAGTTAGGATTTTTCAATGAGTGAAATTACTAAAAGAACCCCTATATTAGAAATAAAGTAAGGGTTATTAAGTAAGTTCAAAAATTCGGAGAATTATCAGGGATGGGGGGGATCCCTGACAAACCCCAATTTGACGGTTTGTTTTGTATTGATTTTTGGGGATTTTATCACCTTTTACCCATATTTATTCAAGAAATAGCATGGTTTTGTATATTCT
>NC_029788.2:4982049-4984398 GCF_000816755.2 Arachis ipaensis
AAATATATATTTATATATAAATATATAATAGCTAATTTTTATGGTTGATTTTGATAAGCTAAATCCAATCCATCAAAGTAATACGTTAATTAGTTTTTTTTTTTTTCAAACTAAATTGAATTTTTTTAATAATATCCCAAAATAATCAATTTTTGAGTTAGATACCAAACTTTGGACGACATTTCTTTTCTTGCAATTGGGTTATTGAGTTTGGAGTTTAGTATCTGGGTTGAATCGTAAAATAATTGAAATTTTCAAAAATAAATAAAATAAACGAGCTAATTCATTCGACTCATTGACCAGCTTCTTTATTTTTCAAATTAATCAAACTAAATTCATTCAACATTTTAATTTTATGAGTATTTTTGAGATTATAAAGTTGCCTATTTTAAAAAATAAACAAAATAGTTTGATAGATTTGGATATCATTTTGATGACCCTATTCACTATATCGGTTATGTTCACATTTTTTCGTCAAATTTATAAATTCAGTGTATTTAGTTTTAATTTCAGTATATACTTCATTTATTTCAGGATCCTTGGAGCAATTTAAATATTTAATAATTTTATAAATATATGCATCTATTTTCAGATTCTATGGATTATTCAGCTCTGATACCATGTAAGGTATCAGAAACGGTTGAAGAAGAGCAAATGGAGGTAGAAGAGAGAGAATGAAGAATTTTTGGTTAGTGATTATAGTTTCATATAACAATAATAGCATGGAGATATTTACGTACAGGTCATTTATACACAGTTACTACACTTGATGAGCTGGATAGTTAGTTACAATAAGTGCAGTAAATTTCTAACAGAAAGTTTTTACACTCTTCTAATTTCTAACGGCAGCTTCTAGATGCTTTGCTAAGTCAACATATTATACAATTCTTTCATACTTCTCTAACTGTACAATTTCAGAGAATAAAATATAAAAATAATAATTACTTATTCACCTTCAAAAGTTACAACCTATGCTAAATTAGTTATATTATTTTGATATAGAATAATATTATATATTGTTAAAAACATTTGTTACAAAACATCAAAATATGCATAGGGAAAAATATAAGAGTGGTAAAGTAATTATACATCAAAACAACAACATAAAAATATTTAAATGTCCAAAAATAAAAATTAAAAAAATTATCATAACAACAAAGAGTATGTGACAAGAGAACAACAAATATAACCAAAATAAATATTCTCATTGGGCCACAATGACGAAACTTTTGATACGAGAATTGTAAGTTAATTTTTTTTAAAAGTTGTTTTAAAATTTAAATTGATAGGTATAAAAAATTATTTATTAGTTAGTTAATTTTTTATTATAAAATTATTCTTTTAATTCTATTAGAGTTCAAAATTTCTAATTTAATAAAATATTTTGATTAATATTGAAAAGAAGTTACCTCTCTCTAAATTGGATTCATTTAAATTATAATTCGGTACCAATTTCTTGAAAAAAAAAATTAGTTTTCAAGTGAGAAAAATAATTCTAATTATTGGACTTGACCATTCAAAAGAATTAGTCCAACAAGATATAGTTCTAAATTTCTTAGACCCCGTCAATATTAGTATTTGTCTAGCTGTTAAGCAAATATACATATGTTTTTTGCTAGATGGTCCGAGGGATGTTAATGGGGCGGGACGGGGCAAAGCGGGGGATGCCTCCCTGCTCTTCGTCCTCGCCCCCAGAATTAATCCCTGTCCCCATCCCATTCTCCGCCATGGAAGAATAATTGTCTCCATCACCATTTTGCGCGTTCCCTACATTTTTCGCGGGGCACCATTCCCCATCTCCCTATGTTTAATATTCATATGGAAATTATAATAAAAAATATAAAAAAAATTAAAAAATAAACTACAAAATATTATTACAAACACACAATCATATCTTATCCAAGATTATAAGTCCAGAAATATAACATAGCAAATTATAGTCCATAAAATAAAATCTTGAACAATAGAGTTAGGATTTTTCAATGAGTGAAATTACTAAAAGAACCCCTATATTAGAAATAAAGTAAGGGTTATTAAGTAAGTTCAAAAATTCGGAGAATTATCAGGGATGGGGGGGATCCCTGACAAACCCCAATTTGACGGTTTGTTTTGTATTGATTTTTGGGGATTTTATCACCTTTTACCCACATGTATTCAATGAAATAGAATGGTTTTGTGATTGTCTCCTTATTTGTACCTAGATGTGAAAACATGCTTTTAGACCCTTAATTTGATGGTTTTTCATTCACCTTTGATTCCATAAGATGCCTTGATATATTTGTTAGTGATTTCAGATTGAAAAGGCTAGGAATGGATCAAAGGAGTGAAGAGGAAAGCATACAAAGTGGA
>NC_029788.2:4984405-4997600 GCF_000816755.2 Arachis ipaensis
TTTTAGGGGTTTGTACTAGTGACAAACAACTTTTTGTATGAAAGGATTAGTGATTGGTTTAGAAACTATACTTGCAACGAGAATTCATTTGTGAAATTCTATACCATCAAAAATCCAATCATCAAAATGGCGCCGTTGCCGGGGAGTTGCAATGGTGTTATGTTATTGGTTATTGTATATATGTGAATATTGTGAATAGCTTGATTTTTGGATTGCTTGTTAGTTCTACTTGTTTTAGGACTTTGTTTCATTATTTCTTGTTAGCTTTTGTTTCTTATTTTTACTTTTACTATGAATTCTCACTTTGGCTATGAGTGTGATTACAACTATGTTGTAGGAAATGGGAACTTCAATGAAGATGTGCATCAAGGATGGGATGACCAAGGGTGGGTGGAGCCATATACATATGATCAATCTTCATGGCAACAACCTCCACCAATGCACTATGAAGAAGAGCCATTCTATGATGCATACCAACCCAATGGCTATGGTGAATCTCCTTGTGACTTTCAAGAACCACCACCATATGCCTATGAGTCATATCCTCAACATGAACCTCAACCACACTCACAAGCCTATTTTCACCAAATACCTCCATATGACCCTAATTCTTATCCACCATACCAACAACCATATAGGCAATATGAACCACATATAGAGCCACCACCATTCCAACATCAATATTTTCAAGAGCCACTTCCTCCACATTATTGCCAAGATGAATCACCTCCAATATATGAAAATTTTCAACCACAAGATGAATACTACTTTCCACCACAACCTCCCATGGAAGAATACTCATATCCATTGATCCAAGAGCCACATGATCCTAATCTTACTATCCAAGAGAAACAAGAGTCAAGGAATCATCTCAAGGAAGCATTGGATCAATTTCAAGCAACCATGGAGTGTGTTGTGCAACAAGTGGAAAGAATGGAAAACATAGAACCACCACAACTCTACCAAGAAGAACCACCTTCCTACTATCAACATTCCCCCCAATTTAATGAACCCTTCCGCCCACCCCAATCTCTAATGGATAACATCCTTGGTGTTCTTGTTCAAGGGCAAGAAGAGATGAAAAGGGATGTGCAAAATTTCATGGCCATCTTGGATGCGGTAACAAATCAATTAGCCTCCCAATGCTTGAACACTCAAGAAACTCCCATGGCTACATGTGGAGAATCAAATGAAGAACATAGCATGAAGGAGAGATTGGAAACTCCGGTGGGAAATGAAGGAAGTTGCTTTGTATTGGAACAATTGGAGGAAGCTATGATTATTGAAGAAAGGGAAGAATTGGTTGAAGACTTAGGAGATGCGGAGCCTCCATGGGAATCTAGAATTGAAGAAAACCCCTCTAAGATGATTGAAATTGATGCTAGGAAGGAAAGTGCACACCTTCCAAGACATATTCCATATGAAGATTTGGATGGGATAGAGCAAGAAGTGAGTTCCCTTGGTGATGAAGATCAAGCATCAAACCTTAGTGGTGAAGAATCCTTTGAGCATGAAGAACCTTCTCCCAACAAGATGGAAAGCAATGTGGAGGTAAATTTTTCTTATCCTCCCATTTATGACTTGAGTAGGAGAAAAGGTTTATATAAAATTGTTGAACAAAGGATTATAATTGAGAAGTCTTGTGAAGAGGTGGAAATCCTTAGAAAAAGGAGGATGGGAATTGAATACGCTTTATCAAAACTCTTGGAGTTGTCTTTGCCTAGGTTGCCATCTACTCCTTCATTTGAGTGGGTGAAATTTATTTCTATTAGCTTTATTATCCCACTTGAATATGGTTTGCTTGAAACGGATGGCCAACTTAGGGAGCTTTGTGGGATGAAGCGTAAACGCAAAAGGTTTTGTGGTTGGCGTTGCAAATCAAGGCTCATTATGGTTGATGCATCAAACATGAGATATAAAGGTTGGAGTAGTGCTCAAATAGATGGGTCTAGGAGAATTGTTGGCCACTATATAGAGAATTCACCTTACTCACCACCCGGTTGGACTAATAAGGATGATCAACCTCAAGACGGGTATGAAAATAAAGTGTGGGATCCCGGATTACAAGAAGAGGATCAACTTTGGGAGTCCCAAGCTTGTGAAGAACTCCATCAAGACTTGGCTCAATCCATGAAGAATCTACTTGGGGCACAATGGAGAACCAAGCATTGGTGGGAGTTTCAAGATGAATACAAGCACAAGCCACCTTGATGAGGAGCTCCCCATAAGTCCAACTTAAGGACAATAAACAAAAGTGCTAGGTGGGAGACAACCCACCATGGTAAAATCCTTTCATTTTCTCTTTTGTATATATTGGTAGAATTAGTTTAATTTCATGCTTTGTTTAGTTAGTTGAGTATGTTTGGTAGTTTAAGTATGTTAAATAAGGCTTTGTGGTGTTTTGGTAGGTGTTTGGAGGTTTGGAATGCTTGGATTGGTGCAAAAACATAGAAAATTTTTTTTGAAAAACAGAGCACCATCCACGCGTACGCGTACATGGCGCGTATGCGCACGTCCAGTATTTTCGACCATCCACGCGCGCGCGCCATGCGTGCGCACGCGTGGATTGAGAAGTTCCAACCTCCATACATTTTCCAGAGAGTTGTGCCTGCGCCGCGCCAACGTTGTGCCTTTCGCACAAACCAACTCGCGCGTACGCGCACATGACGCGTACGCGCCACTCTCGAAATAAGCCAACGACGCGCGCGCGCCATGCGTGCGTGCGCGTGGATGCCCCTTCTTCCATCCATTTCTTTTCTTCTCCTCCTTCCATTTCTCCCTTTTTCCTTTCTTCTTCCCTCCTCCTACCCCTCATCCAACACTTCCAAACACCATTGACAACCATTTATTTTAGTTAACAAATTAGTTAGTTAGTTAGTTGATTAGTTAGTTTTAGTTTAGTTTTCACTCTATTTTCTCTCTTTTCATCATAAGTGTTGGAGTATTGACTTTGTTTACTATACATTGCCATATCCCTTATGACTAAGCCCAAATAGCCTACCTTTTATCTTCCATTATTAACCAAATTTGAGCCTACGATTAACCCACTTGTTCTTAATTTAGCACATTACAAGCCTTAAAGCGAAAAACAATAAATGTCCTTATTTGGATCTTTGATTAGCTTAGGCTAAAGTGTGTGTATCATTCAAGTGTGGGAACCTTGGGACATTGGGTGAATAAAAGGGTAGTTTTGTATTATTACTGTAAATATTGGGAATTGGGTACATGCTCATGTATTGATTAAATGTATAGACCTTATGCATTGGTACTCTTGTATATAGTTTGAAAGAAAGAAAAAAATGAGAAAAACAAAAAAAAAATATAAAAATATATGAAAAGTATAGAAAAAAATGGAAAAAGAAAGAAAACGAAAAAGAAAGAAATAAAAAGGGGACAAAATGCCCCAAGGTGAAGTATAGAGATCTTTGACCACCAACCCTTGCCAAGACCTTTTTAGTTGTTAGTTTATTTTCATTGCCATTTACTTTTCATGCTTCTTATCCAAAACCCCAAAATAACTCATAACCAATAACAAGACACTTTATTGTAATTCCTAGGGAGAACGACCCGAGGTCCAATACTTCGGTTTATAAATTTTAGGGGTTTGTACTAGTGACAAACAACTTTTTGTATGAAAGGATTAGTGATTGGTTTAGAAACTATACTTGCAACGAGAATTCATTTGTGAAATTCTATACCATCAAAAATCCAATCATCAAAATGGGAGACTGGAGATACTTTTCATACTTTACTTACTTTTGACCATTAGTTTAGTTTTAGCTTAGTTTAGTAGTGAGAGTTAGTTTTCTAGAGAGAGAAGCTCTCACTTCTCTCTAGAATTAGGATTAGGTTTAGTTCAATAATCTTAGATCTAGGTTTTAATCTTTGCTTTCTTCTACTTCTACCTTTCAATTCTTTGTTGTTACATTGCAATTTCCTTTATGTTGTTCTTATGTTTTGTTGTAGATCTACTTTTGCTCCTTCTATTTTCTTTCAATTCAAGTAGAGGTAATTCATAATAATTGTGTTCCTTTTGATTGTTGTTGTTAATTCATTGCCATAATTGTTGTTAGATTCTATTTTTGTTATCAATTTACTTTGCTTTTCTTTTATGCCTTCCAAGTGTTTGATGAAATGCTTGGTTGGATTTTAGTATAGATTTTGTTCCTCTTGGCTATGGTAGAGTAATTAGTGACGCTTGAGTTATCTAATTCCTTTATTGATTGATAATTAGAAGTTGCTAATTGATTTAGATACCACTAAAGCTAGTCTTTCCCTTGGGAGTTGGCTAGGACTTGTGGAATCAAGTTGATTCATCCACTTGACTTTCCTCCATTATTAGAGGTTAACTAAGTGGTAGCAATGGACAATTGTGGTCACAATCGAGGAGGATAACTAGGATAGGACTTCTAATTCTCACAACCTTGCCAAGTGCTTTTTAGTTGTTAGTTTATTTTTATTGTCATTTACATTTCATGTCTCTTATCCCAAAACCCCAAAATACAATCCATAACCAATAACAAGACACTTCATTGTAATTCCTAGGGAGAACGACCCGAGGTTTAAATACTTCGGTTTATAGAATTTAGGGGTTTGTTACTTGTGACAAACAAATTTTTGTATGAAAGGATTATTGTTGGTTTAGAAGCTATACTTTACAACGAGGTTTTATTAGTGAAATTCTAAACCGTCAAAAATCCAATCGTCAATCCCCGCTCGGATCCCGCGCCTGTCTCGGGGGAATTTCACTCCCCATCCCCATCCCCACGGAAAAAATTTTCCATCACTGGTCCCCATTCGAGGCGGTCCCCGTGGGATCCCCACCTCCTGGGAATTTTTGACGCCGCTACTTTAGATCCATTATGTTGAATATATATTTGTAGTTCCGCCTCTGAGAATTGCATTTTTTTAGTTCCACTCCACTATACATCGAGTGAGTTGTACAAGGATAGAACAAGATGGATGAAAGTCTTAAACGTTTCCTCTTCGTTGCTGTAACCAAGGGACATCATCCTGGTGTTTTCACAAGTTGGGAAGAGGCCAATGAACAAGCCACTAACTTTACTTTTTCGGAATTTGAATGCTTCAATAGCTATGAACATGCATCTATGTGCTTCAAGTCAAGAATGTCATCCATTTCTTTAGCCAGTGTTACGGTTTGAGAAACGGGTTTCACGTTTAGACACGAGGCATTGCACAGCACAACTTTGCCTTCTTTTTTTTCTTTCTTAGGGTCATGTACAATGGACTAGCTCAAAGCTATATAACCGAGCCCAACCATATGGTGCCTTCTTTTTTTCTTCCATATGCCTATTTGTTCAATAAAAGACAACATTACAATTAATATTTTTATCTATCTCATTAAACAATATACTAATAGTCTAATGGTCACAATGAAATTTATCAAAAAATAGGACACCTATACACTTACTTGTGTCAGCAGTGAGAGGTGAATGCTTCAAATAGGCATGTATTCCTTATGAACTCTCTTTGTTTATTTACTTAATTTTCTATATATATGATGTAAGCATTTGCTTTAAATTTTATCTATAATTTCACTTCTTCCATTAAGTTTGGAAAAAGAACACAGAAAAATTCAATAAGAAATTAAGGTAACTTACTATCGAAGGACTCACATTTTAAAGGAGGGAGAAAAAAAATGCAAGAGTGCTGTGGACTCATGGCTAGGGAACGATATTTTTATTTGTGTCATTTTCGGTTTTCCTTTATTAAACCATGGAAACTTTTGTTGTTTGCTTTAACTAAGGATCAGCCATTATGTCTAGGTTTAAACAAAGGTACAATTATAATGACAGAACATATTCTGAGTTTCTGACATAAACATAAAAGGGTCCGGATGGATGGCGCCTTGGGGTAGCAATCCAAGTGATCCTTACAAGCAACTGCAGTCCCTGATAAGGCAGCTATGATAGTAGGAACCCGAGGAAAAAAGAGTATAGACCTTGGAGTTATCCGCAGTGCCACGGCTCTCGCATCTCTTGCTTGCCCGTGGATTCAGCAGCAGTTCGAAAGGTTGACCTATTCGGAAATCTCCGGATCTACGCTTATTTTCAACTCCCCGAAGCATTTCGTCGCTTACTACGCCCTTCCTCGTCTCTAGGTGCCTAGGTATCCACCATAAGCCTTTCCCTTCTTAAAAAGATCTCCGATTTTAATTCAACCAAGGCATAGTAGCTCTGATTAACCTCCTGGCGTTTTTTATGGAAAACTAAGTGATCAGGCATCCATATAACTCTATCTTATTGCTCACTGTTCAAGGGCCTTATGGCTCTGATACACTCCCCAATTTCTTGTTCCTTAGCAGCCCATGTAGTTAGTTTCTTTATTGTTTGATGTAGGCTAGCTGCCAGTCTTCTATAGTAGGTGAGTGCAGCCTCCAGCTGGAATCCTATTCTCCCTCTTTGTGAAATAGAGATGCTAAGTTTAGCGGCTATGGATCTATTAAACGTAGCGGCTTACCCCACAATAAATGGTGAAATGGGTTGGGATTAGACTTCTTCGATTCCTGTAGCTCTATTGATAGGGTCTCTGAGCGTCGGCAGCGAAAGAGTTAACAACCCTGCCCCGGTCGTGCTCTATTATATAGATTTAAGTTTTATACAGATATATAAAAATTTATGTATATTTAATATGTTTATTGTCTCTTTTATATGATGTGTCAGTTTGTCTCTGTTTAGCAATAAAAAGAACGCGTTAGGAGCCTCATTTAGTAACATAAACGTGTTAGGAGTCTGATTTGAGCCAAGTCACAGCTGAAAAATTAGACAGAATCTATTTTGGTTGAGTCTATATTAGGCCGAAATGCGCGTTGGGACAAATGGGTTGTTTGGTAATGATAGTAAATGGGTTGTTTTTTGTTGTTGGGCTCCACGAGTAAAGTATTTTACATGATACAACTTGCCTGCGGTTTGAATGAGCATGGGCTGGGGGGTGAATTTCGGGTCGGGTCATCATAAGTTATTTGGGAAATTTAATGGGGACGAAATTGAGTGAGGGAAATTAAGACGAATTGGGTGGTTAATAAAGGAAGAGGGTGGCGTAAATCCCCAAAGTGGTCTTTGAGATTGACGCCGTGCATCAACATCGTCTCTGGGATTCCAATTGCACCAATTACGTCTCTGAGATTGGAAAAATTGCACCATATTAGTCCCTAACCCGTTACCCGTTAACGACGCACTGATGTAGATGGATATACCACGTGTCACAATGTTATTTGTCCGTGTGTCATCCACTATGTCATCATTACATATGCACCAAGTTACTCCCCTTACTTTGCATCAAATGACTCATTTTAGTCCCTGAAATTGAATGTCATGCATCAAATTAGTCCATTCGTCAGTTTGTTCTCAATTTTTTTTGTAAATTTAAAATTCTCAATATTTTTTGATACACTAATTTTAATTATATTTTTTATTATATAATTTTTTATAATAAATTTTTTAATTAATAATTTTAACTTGTATCATTAGAGCACATGTTAGCTAAATCCAAAATTTTATTATTACCCCTTGTATTTATTTGTATATGTTTTAATACTATTCAAGCCATGGTTACAATAAATGCTTATATTAATTAATAGTATAATATATGAAAAGGCCGCCTTGCTAAGTTATAGATAAAATAAATTATCATAATTGACAGTATACTATAAATCTATCTTATTAATTTAGTAAGAAGTCAATTATATGGGAATCGAATATTCTTAATACAAATGGGAATAACGAATTTATATTAGTTAACAAGTGTCTTATCAAGTATTCTTAAAATATTTATTAAGGTGTTAAATAAAAAGTTTGTATTAAAAAATATTATTATACTCTTAACTTGAAAAAATACTCAATTTGGTCCCTGAAGTTATACTCGAGCCTCAATTTAGTCATTGATGTTTCAATTGCCTCAATTTAATTCCTGAACTTTTCAAATTTTAATCATATTAGTTCCTACGATGGTTTCCGTCACAGAGTTATTACTGGAAAGATGACGTATACAATAGAATGCCACGCTGGACTCCACTAAAACGACGTCGTATAGGCTAAAGAGATGGCAAACGTTTTAGTTAAACAACCACTACACCATATTCTCTCCATAATAGGATTATTATTCTTCTTCTTTCCCCCCTCTTCAATGGCGCTGTTGCGAGTCTGACTTATCAGATTCGTTGAAGTTGCGATTCTTTTCTCTTCAACCACTTCACATTGCACCGGCTGTCTTCTCTTTAAATGCGTTGACTAAGTTTGAGGTAAGAAAAATAGTAAAGAAAAAAACTTCTATACCTATGATGATGCTTTGTTTTTTTGCTTCACTTTTAGTTTTCCTTCTTTTTCTTTTTTATGCATTTTGCTTTGCATGTTAGTATATGTTAATTTTTGTGCATATTCTCTGTTAGGGTTTATGTTTTCAGTGACTATCATTTAATTTCTTAGCTTATTAGTTAGATATTTGAACATTCTCTGTTTTTGTACCATTAATTTGATTGTGAGTATTTTAGGGGAGTTTTTTTGGATTAGGATTTTGACATTAGTGTGTTTGTTTGATAATCAATGGATTAAGAAATAAAAGAATGGAATCAGATTGTCATATGTAATATGTTACATTTGATTCTTCCTCTGTTTTATTTAGAAGAGAGGTGCAATTTCATCAAAGTGTTAATCTGTATATGTAGCCAAGTTAATTAAGTCAATTGCTTCTTGCATCTTGTAACATAAAGTAATTGATCTAGAAGATTTAACTATTGATCGTATATGCGTGTTGTTTGTTTATTTTTCATTGGATAGCGTGGAAGATAGCCTTTATAAGCCTGGGGTGAGGAAAGTTCAAGGAAAGATGAAGATTCATTGAAGATTTCAGCTGTTAAAACAAAAGAATTTAAATCAAAGCATGCTTCACAAGGCCATCTGAGTAAAGAAAAGAGAAAGATTTTGTTAGAGTATGATGGTTTAGTGGTGGGAGAGTCTGATTCCGGTGAAGATGACAATTACTTTTTGGGAGGATCTGATGCTATTGTGGGAAAAAAGGTCACACCAAGAGAAATTGTCCAAAAAGAAAAGGCTGAAGAAGTGGCAGCTGCTATAGCAGCTGCGGCTGCTGCTACTAAAGGCGGTAATTCCAACCCTGCTGTTCCTACCACTGCTGCTCCAGTTGTGAACCCTGCCCATGTTGTTTCACCTGCTAATGTACCATCTCAAGTTGGTGCACCTAATGACAATCCACCTCTAATTCAACACCAAGAAGTTCAGCATGAAGGTCAGGCTGAGGTTGAGCTTGGCATAAGCCAACCAATTATGTCTCAGAATGAAGACTCTCTACAGGTAATGGTATATTTTAAATTATTCCTTAAATTTAACCACTATGTCAATTTATTTTTTGTTCAAATTTTACTAACTTCCCACTTTTTATAGATGGAGACTAATGTAGTGTAACATAATGCAAGACCCCCAAAGCTTGCAACCAAAAGAATGGTGTCCTGACCATCTAGTACCCTACCACAAACTAATGTACCAGTTGATCCAATGCAAGGTGCATCTTCAGGGACAGCCACGCGACTAGCTAGTTTCATGAAATTTGTCCCAACTCTCGAATTCAAACCTCCGAGAAAAAAGAATTGAGTTGTTAATTATTATGTGTTTGGGAGCTTTATATGTAATAAGGCATTATACTTTTGGATTAGTTATCTTATTTCTCTAAGTTTGCATATCTCTAAATTGATGGCTTTTGGTTAGTTATACTTGGAATTGTTCCTTTTGGATAACTTTGTTTTGTTTGTGTGTTGCATCACACTAAACCTTTTAGTTGTGTTTGAATTCAATATTAATGTGAATGTTCTATTAATGAATTATAAAGGAATTGGATGATATTTCTTGTTTGAAATTGTTATATTTTATTTGTGTTGTTTAATTCATATTAACACAGGTGCAATTTTCATTCATTGAGACTTAATACAAAAATAGATACAACAATATACATTAATTTTTTTTTCAAAATATTCCTGTAATTTGAATCTAAACCATCAAATTTGGCTTTTTACCAAAAAAACATCAGGTCAATCTTCACCATTTCCATAATAGCATAGCAACTACAAGCAAAATTATTGCAACCAACAAAGTCACTACCAATTTCAAAGTCCTAACATCAAATTCCAAGCTTCCAATCTTCCAAACAAAGTTCATCCTCCATTCTTCATTATTTTCATTTTTCGGTACCACTCTGCCTCTTGCTTCTTCTTCTTTATGGAATTCATTAGTCCAAATAAACAACCCACATCACCTCTTACCAACACTCTGTAAACAGATTCAATGGAGATGGAGAAAGAATCAGATACTACAAATTTTAGAAAAAGTTAAGAATAATTTTGCACTTACATTGTAATTTAGACATCCAAAAAAAAGTCACCTTGGATTTGTATCTGTTTCTGACCATCTCATAATGGGTCTACACCTACACCCACACCACTCTGGAAATCGCTCTTCTCTGCTTCGAGTGGTTCTCCAACCTCCATTAGAGCGTTGGTTGCTGGAACTCCCAGCGGATTTACTGCTACTACCCAACATGAATTTCATAAACAGATCTCTCAAAAGAGGAGTAAGAATCAAAGAAGAAGCATCGGAGTTTCAAATAGAATTAGGGATTAGGGATTTAAATAGTTGTTAGGGACTAAATTGATGCAAAAGTTTCAAACGCCACGTAATATATCCGTTAGACGTCTAGCATGGCATTCTATTGTACACATTATCTTTCCAGTAATGACTATGTGACGGAAACCACCTTAGGGACTAACATGATTAAAATTTGAAAAGTTTAGGGACTAAATTGAGGCAATTGAAACATCAAAAACTAAATTGAGACTCGAGTGTAACATCAGGGACCAAACTGAGTATTTTCTCTCTTAACTTACACTCTTTACTAAATCAATATCAATATCTCATATAATTCTTTTAATATAATATTGTGAAAAAAATGTATAATTAACACTAAAATTTTAAAAACATTTTATAAAAGTACTTGTATTTGAATAACTTGTGAAAAAGATAAAACTAAAATTAGTGTATTCAAAAATATTAAAAATTTTGAATTTATAAAAAAAAAAGAACAAACTCATGATGGGACTAATTTTGTGCAAGACATTCAATTTTAGGGACTAAAATGAGTAATTTGATGCAAAGTAAGGGACCAATTTGGTACATATGTAATGATGACATAGTGGATGACATGTAGACAAATAAAATTGTGACATGTGGCAAAATAGCATTGTGACACGTGGCATAACCATCCACGTCAGCATGCCACGTGTCGTTGACTGACACATCATCATACCATTACACGTGGCTAAACCATGAGGTGATATGTGTCACTAAAAGTCCACGTCAGCGCATCATTAACGGAAAATGTGTCAGAAATTAATATGGTACAATTTATTTCAATATAAGGGATGTATTTGGTGCAATTGGAATATTAGGGATAATTTTAGTGCACGGCGTCAATCTCAGGAACTACTTTGGTGATTTAGTCGAAGAGGATGATAGGTTGGTGAGAACTGTAAATACTGAGAAGAACATACTTCCGCTTGAAATAAGCTCAAGGATTTCTAGAAGGGTGTTTCGAGGGCTCATTGCTTTTGTCATGGGATCCATTACAACGATGGGACTTTAGGGATGACCGATGGCGCATTATTTACTTTGGGATTGTTATGGAATGAACAAATATCTACTAATATTATAATATCTACTAATATTTTTTTTTCTAATAAATACTTAAAGAATTTAATGAGTTACATCGGAAAATAGATGGAAGGCTGTTATGTCTGATAGAGAAAAATGTTGAAAATTGATCTGTGTATTAATTTTTTTGGAGACTAAAATGTCCACTATTAAAATTTTTAGAGACTAATTTGGGTAATTACTCCACCAAAAAATAAACTGTGAACTGATTTGTTTGCTAGAATAAAATTTTGGAGATATATTGTGTATTAATTTGCTTTCAGATGCATTATTCATAAATCTAACCTTGATTTTGTCTCATCATTACATCTTCCATTCTTTCGTAACTTCTACTATATCGAAAACGTTCTTCTTCCTTCAGACCGATTCGAATAGCTCTTTAAAATTTTCGCTACAAATTCGGAATACCCTAACGATCAACTGCTTTCTGATTTTACATTCTACACATCACCAACACTATATCCACTTCGGAGGTGTACCCACAACTACAATAATCAAAGTGACCCTTCCTATTGCCTTCTTTTAATTAACAATAATAGTCAGAAGTCAACCAAACCTACACCGAAATACTCCAAACTAGTCTTATTCAGCATTCATTCAGTAATTATAGCGTCAACCAGCGACGGACTCAGAAAAATTTAGATTTTGGGGCAAATATAACATACGAAAATAATAAAAAATGTTAACGTCAGTATATTTACATATTTGATTCTTGAACTATATTATTTAGTCAAGTTTCTAATAAATAAATAGAATCAACACATCTAAACTATATTTAAACTGTATTAACTTCAAAATTTTTTATCTCAATATTTTGCCGATACTGTATGAATTATACATTTATTATTAACACTACAGTGCCTATTCAGGCGTTATTTTTTAAATGATACAAAAATAATTTATAACGAGTATACCACAAAACAACTAGTTATTGCTAAGTAAAGTAATTTTTTTTTTGTCTTACACAACACACACTAACTTACACGCCCACCTCTATTATTACTTTATTAGTATGGTTCTATATTCTTCCATGAAGATTTGGATTCGGTGCAGCTCCAAGTGAGACAAACAAAGTTGCCATCTGACCCAAGTCTAGGCTGCAAGTAAGTTTTGAGTGTTGACCAAATTTTTTCTTCTTTCCAAATCTTATTTTAATCTATATNNCTATCCTTTTAAACCATAATACCCCACGGCCCACCGTCGTCCAAGGCCTCCTATGAAATTCATTCTATCCAGACCCAATACCTGCAAAAGCATGTGCAGCTCCATCTTTCCAAACGGAGCCATCACCATTCCAGCATGAGCATGTCGGCTCCGTGGAAGCTTCTCCAGACACCGTTTTGCACTCCTCCTTACATTGCATATGGACATCTGTCATCACTGGGTTATTCTAATGAAAATATCTGTATTATAGCATCTGTACACTATAATTTTTCAACATAAAAATATAAAATTATGTT
>NC_029788.2:4997621-5002150 GCF_000816755.2 Arachis ipaensis
ATCTTCTATCTTCTTTTATTCTATTTTTCAAAATCAAATGCTACTAATGACCTTTTGATTGATCCAAGTGGCATAGAGTTCCGAAGTGATTGTCAATTGCATTTAGGTCTCTTCTCAAAATTCTCATGTTTTTGTTTATGCATGCTAGCTGCTATCAACTCAACCAAGTTTATCACTCAACCGTCTAACTCTGATCTTGAACTATTATTGTAATAAAGACACCATTAAAAGTGTGCCAATTTTTATTGACTTTTATTTCAGAGATTACAGGTTATTATCCATGCAAATATTTTATCATATTGTTATCACCTAGACTTATATATCCGTGACTAAATCACATTGCACTATTCATCCATATCTATCAATATATACACCATTCTTTATCCCAACTACATCTCCTGAAAATTTGACCAATAATGTTTTTTATAAATTTTATGAGGTGGTTGTATAATATTCCATTTGTTGCATTTTTTTTATACTATCAATTTATCAAAATTAAACTATTTAAATCATGCCAAACAAGATCCCTGTGATTTTAACTTTTTATAGAGCCATACACGCTTATGAAAGTTCCCACAGGCCACAAGACAGGATCATGATGCATAAATTCCGTTGCACTATTATTTTCCGCTTATGATGATGACTTCCATAAATTCCCAAACCTCTTTTCAGCCAAGCACTCAAGCTACCTTACCTGTCCCCTTTGCTTTCATGCTTCAGAAAAATGAAATGTCTTTAGTTCGAATTTCCAAAGTTGGAGAACAGATCTATCTCCATCTCTTAGTGAAGTCCACAATTTTGGAAAAGGAAGAAAAAATGTGGTGTTGTTTGATGATGTTGCTTCAAAGTCCAAACCACAATGTTGGAACCACATGTACCTCAAAACACAATTGATCACGTATACGTCGTGACTGAACATGTGACATTTCTTTATTATCATTTTCCTCTTAATAAATAAGAAACAATTATTTTCTTTACCTCCATTTGACCATTTCTGTTCATGAGTTTGTCTCAGATTATTTGAAATCTTAAAAATCTTGCACCTTGCACGTTATATTCTCAGAATTGAACAAATATTGGAGCTCAAATCAATGGCCATTTATTTTTAGAAAAAAAATACAGAAATTGTGTATTAATATTAATCATGTAATATGGTAATGAAGTACACTCCTTTTAACACATCATTCAGAAATATATCTTGGCAGATATTCCAGGTAATAAGCCTTAATAATATAATAAAATCTGATTAAATAAAGCAGCAAAATTGTTTTCTGTTTAAACAAAACCAAAAGCACATAAGAAAAATAGCTCCTGCTATGATATACTTGGCATTAACACAGGACTAGCATATCTTCCATTTAGCATGTGAGTCTTAAAAACTGAAATAAGTGCAATTTGCAAAAATAAACTAGCCTAGTAAAAGAAACCCAGCACTTTACCACCAGCATTCTTTCTCCTTGCCTCTTCATGATCCATGATGCCGGCAGAGGTAGTCAACACAATGTACCCAAACTGCAACATTTTTGTAAACAACAGACGGTTAGGAGCAACAATACAAAACACGTTATCAAAGTATATCTAGGGAAATTTTTAATTAGTTGACATAAGCATTTTACGACAAAATTGTATTACATCGCAAAACTATAAAGGGATAAGTATCTCAAGCTAGAGGCTTTCATCGCTATGGAAAAAGAAAATTGGTTTTGTCCATATACCTATATTCAAGGTTCATCCTAAGTAACCAACTTAAGGGTAGTGAATAAAGATTTACAAATATGGGATGATTTCTAAAGTGCCAATGCTTCATCTGTATAATGTATGTATATTAAGCAACATTTTGAACAAAAAATATTCACAATCACAATAATGCAAAATTGAACTCAATAGTTGTGAATATTTTTCACAAATTAACTTCTAAAACTTTCATGAATCTAACCCAAAATACTTAAGTTGTTAGGTGAAAACACATGATTGTCTTATCTCATAGTGAATTTAAATTTTGTAAAACAGAAGCAACTTGGATCCAACTCTACAAGTCTTAAAGGCTCTAATTTCATCTCACATGTTTTGTTAACAATACCAAAGGACAGCAAGATGTCAAGTAAACAAAAACAGATTAAACAAAGCTCAAAAGCGGACCTGTCTTGAAGGGAGCAGCCTAGCAGTCCAGCTTTCAATCTCTTTGACACCAACATCAAAACGGGGACTGATAACCCCACATTTGTTCAGTCTTCCATTCAATTCAACCACAATTTTTCCAGCCCTGTGGTCATCAACATACTCAAACTCGCCAATGTACCCTAGCAGGCATAAAAGTATAACAAATCAAGATAAAAAATAAAATAAAACAAACTTAAGAATCCAATAGTGGTCAGTAAGAGGTAAAGTAAGGAGGTAAAGAAGATTGGGAAATACCATGCTTCTGCATCACCAAAAGGAACTTAATAATCACTTTTGATGATGGCCTAATCATGACCTGGCGCTTCCCTCGCTTCTCGGCATTGTACATGCTCTTGAGAGCATCATTCAAGACACTAACCCTCACCATTGTCGCTGTTAACAATTTCATAAAAAAAATTAACCATATTGACACAAACCAAGGTTGTGCAGACCAAAAGCCAAATTTAAAATTGAAAAAAGAAAGCAACATTCACAGGAAAAGGTTTGAAATTGCACAGTCCAATATTACATAACAATCTAAGTCTGTAAGTTCCATCTTAATGGTAACTAATCCCTTATCACAAGATATGTCACACTAGCTCTTTAATCAGCTCAGTAAGACTATAAGCATCATAAATCACGAAACCAAACATGTATATGTATCAACATGATTATTATATAACAAATTTTTAAAAAAAAATAGAGAGCTAAGATTCAAATCAAAGGCGGGGTTTTTATAATAGCGTATCCTCAAATCAGCTAAATGCAACATAAAAAACAACACGCAAAGAGTGACAAAAACAATCGAACGCCATAAATGGCTTCTACGTCCTTCTTAGCATCATAGGCTATAAAATAACAAGTGAAATTAAATTAATATAAGAAAACGTAGAACGAGATTCAATACTTGTAAGCATAACACGGATCATGAAGAGGAAGAGAGATCTTACCAAGGCAAAACTGAAACCTCAGAAACGGCGCCGGGTGCAGAAGAAGGAAACGAAAATTAGGAGAGTCGGAGTATAAAAACGAGCATGGGACTCTGCGTAGGGTTTTTAAGAAGCATCACACGTTTTGGGCCTTCTTGGGCTTCAACCCTAATGGGCCTTTCTGTTATTTTATTTTTATTTTAAAATTCAAATATTTTTTAATTTATTCCAAATTTAAAGTCTTATGCATTTTAAGCATAAAACATTAACTTATAGTCTTATATATAATGACTAATAACACAAATATTAAGGTTTACAATACTTAAATTTCACATAATAATAGCCATCATCCATCACTAATAACACAAAATATTAATTGTGTATGATGACCGGGCCACCGGGCTGATTTCGGGTGACCCGAGCTATGGCCCGGACCCGACCCGAAATAATGACCGGGTCTACTTTTGAGACCCATACCCGGCCCTAGACCCGATGAAATCACATCAAATTAGCCCCTAAATTATTCGGGACCGGGCCGGGTCTTCGGGTCGGGCCGGGCCATGCACACCCCTATGAAAAACTATAACATATCAACCGAAAAGACACTACATGAATAAAATACTAGGTCCTTTTATAAAAATATAATTATGAGGATTATTTCTTTGTGCTTGTAAAATTATCAATTTATGTTGCATGCTATAAGAGAGGCAAAATAAAAATAGAGTAAAATATTATTTTTATCCGTTTGGGATAAGTTTTAAAATTGTCCCAAACGTGTCCTTTTATAAAAATATAATTATGAGGATTATTTCTTTGTGCTTGTAAAATTATCAATTTATGTTGCATGCTATAAGAGAGGCAAAATAAAAATAGAGTAAAATATTATTTTTATCCGTTTGGGATAAGTTTTAAAATTGTCCCAAACGTTTTAAAATTGACTCAATGTTGTCCTACCGTTAGGGATCCGTTAACAGAATTGACGGTGGGACAAAATTGAGATGATTTTGAAACGTTAGGGACTTAATTAGGACGAAACGTTTGGGACAAAAACGATACATAGAAATAAATTTTTATTTTATTCTTCAATAATATCAATTTTTTACTATACATAGTATTTAATTATTTTTTAATCACATCTAAGTAAATTACACTTAAAATTGATATTATTGAAAGATAAAATTAAATTAAAATTTATTTTTATGCATCGTTATTGTCCCTAACGTTTTCGGCCTAGTTAAGTCCCTAACGTTTTAAAATCGTCTCAATTGTGTCCAGCTGTCAATTATGTTAACGGATCCCTAACGGTAAGACAACATTGAGTCAATTTTGAAACGTTAGGGACTTAAATAGGACGATTGAAACGTTAGGGACAACTTTGAAACTTACCCCAAACGTTGGGGACAAAAACCATACTTTACTCATAAAAATATTATGTACACA
>NC_029788.2:5003065-5004656 GCF_000816755.2 Arachis ipaensis
CATGCCCAAAAACAATGGTTTGGTAGCAAACATTCTTCTGTTGAAAATTATTTTGTTCAAGAAATTACATATACAATAGTAACATATTATAAAGCTAATCCCACAGCATTATTCTTTATTCTAATGATTGATCACCACTCTAAGTAGAAAAAATCCAAGACTCTCTCCTCAATCCCAATTGATTTCTTGTTTTAATATCTTCACTTGACATGGTGGATAAACCAATTCAACATGTCATGGTGTGCCTCTTCAGCACTCTTCACAGCTCCTTCATCATCAACTTTGTACTTCACTGTCCATCCATGAGACACACCCGGGTATATCTTCACAAAGCTCTCTAACTGTTTAATCAATATTCACACAATTCATTTTCTCATTGAGAGAGAGTTTTCTAAGAAATTAAATTAAAATTCTCACCTCTGGTTTTGCAGACAACATCTCACCAATTTGCTTTGCTTTCTCTGGTGTATAACAATTGTCATTTTCAGCCATCAATAGAGCTACAGGAACCTTGATCTCTGAAAATGAATGAAGAAGTTTGTCACCATGAATATTTGTTTAAGATAGAAATAATATAATTAAGTTTAGTTTACCACTGTATTCATCATCTGGGATTGGACCAGGATGCAAAATAACTGCAGCCTGCATGTCAATGTCACTGGAATTTGCCAATTTCACAACCACCACCCCTGTAACAAATTAAAGCTATAGTTATACTCTATTCCAAAATCCAAATCCCTTCTTATTAAGTCTTAATTTTTCCTATTTTTAAAGTTTTTAACTCAAGATCTCTTGTTAAGAGACTAACAAAGTATTTATTGTGTTAATTGATAAAGAGTGAAAATGTGTCACCTCCCCAGCAGAAGCCTGCAGCTCCTATGGCTGTAACACCTTTACTCTTTAGAGCAGAAAATAAAGGTTTGGCATCCTCACATCCCTTATCCTATGAGGAAAAGATAGTAAGATTGAATATTTTCATAAGCAAGTTGTAATAGTTAAACATTATATATCAAGTGACAGATTTATATATATAGAATCATTCGTATAGCTTTTTCAATCAATTTAAACTTTTGAGCTAAGTAGTATTATAACATGATATCAGAACTTTTATAATTTAAAACTCTAGAGTTCGATACAAATGAGAAAAACAACGAGTTAAATCTCAATTTGCCCCCTAAAATTTGGTCTAATGCTCAGAATGATTCCCAAAATTTCGTTGGCCCAATTAGAACCCCCAAATTTATAATTGTGGCTCCAGTGTGCCCCTGCTATCATCTCCGTCACGGGAATACTGATTTAGCGCAATTGCGTGACATGGTGGACACCACTTAAACCACGACGCATTGGTTTCACGCCCAAACTCTTTGGAAACCACGTAGTGTAAGGGTTTTCTTGATGTTTGGCAACTTATGATCGTCGTAGTGGAAAGAACGACGTGGTTTCCAAAGGGTTTGCGCGCAAAACCAATGCGTCGTGGTTTAAGTGGTGTCCACCGTGTCATGCAATTGCATCAAATCAGGATTCTAGTAACGGAGATGATCGCAAGGCCAAGTTGGAGCCACAATTGCAAATTTAGGGATTTTGGGGCTAA
>NC_029788.2:5004820-5009507 GCF_000816755.2 Arachis ipaensis
GGGGCAAATTGAGATTTAACTCGAAAAACAACATTGCACGCGTGTGAGTAGGAGACTAACCGTCCCATGAGCTCGTAGCCATGCAGCTCGGTCGAACTGAGGATTTTCAAGATCAAAGTAGTCTCCATACAGAAGATCAGGAACAACCACCAAGAATCCGGCTGCTGCCATTTTGTCGGCGAGTTTCCTTTATCAGTGAAAGAATGTCAAACTCAAAGCTAATTGCAACTAGTTAGTTCCATAAGAAGCATGCAAATTTGATAAAGGCCAAACCATAAAAGCTAAGATCCTTGTTGGACAAAACTTGTTCATTCCTTGCAACTAAGTTAGAAGCTTACAATTCTATTCTTTAGTCATCTGCTTGATCAAATAAAAATCATGGTACTGAAAACTTTCAATTACCTTAGATTTGGTGCTTCATATCCTGAAACAATTTCATATATATGTAAATAATGACACACTTGACAATTAGTCTAAACTAGAAAACAAGTTAAAAGGATAAGAAATTGAAGATGTTATTACCAAATACATCAGAGATTAGTATAAGTGCCAACTTGGAATCATGGGGACCAGTGACATAGGATTTAACACCACCAAGTTCTTGGATATTCCCTGAGCCATGGACACCTGAGTTCAGGTTTGGTGGATTCTCAAAACACTGAGGACTTGACATCTCTACTTTAAACTATGCTAAACAATTAATGATGAGGCTAATTAATGGAACAGGGAATGAGAGGCACTATATAAAAGCCATTTCTATACAGTAAGATTTTTCTTAACTAAACAAGAGCGTCACTGAATACGTCATTGCTTTGTTCATTTCTATATAGTCAGATTTCTCTTATATTAATGAGTGCTGGAAAAGAAACAAAAATTGAAAGAGGTGTACCACTTATCTGATATTGAAAAATAGATATAAGATATATTTCGTAATTAAATTTAGAGAGATTAGGAATATCTGTTGCTTCTATCCCTAATATTTTAGTTTTATCCTTTCAGAAAACAAATTCCAAATAACAAACAAATAGCTAATCAAGATTGTTTATCTTCAATTCTTTAGGGAAAATGTTTTGTGTATAGGTTGTAAAGGATACAACATTTATTGAGCAATATGTTACATGTACCTTGGTGTCCTTCATGGATTGAGTGAAAAAGCAATTGCTAAAGACTTGAAATATTATTATTTTCTACCAAATTTTTTTCTTCCCGGTATAAAAGAAAAATATAAAACTGCAATTTAGTTATGTGAAACTGAAAGGAATTAATCAACATAATAGGGACTTTGATCCCTTATTAGAAGGATCGAGTGCTTGTTTGGACGTCATTAAGTTGATAAAAAAAGGATATTTTTTCAATGAAAAAATATATTTTTTATATTTTTTAGCGTGTTTGGTAAATTTCTAGTAGTAAAAATAAAAACACTAGAAAAATAAAAAAAAAAACATCGATTTTGAGAAGCTACAATTTACATATTTTTTAAAAGATCTTTTTCTTTAAAAAAAGATGTTTTTCACGTAATAAATAAATAAAAAAGTACTTTTATATAGTTATACCTAAACATAATTGATAGATAAAAAGATATTTTTGTATGAGTTATCCAAACATAAAATTACTCTTACTTTTCTATAAGATTTTTTGAAAAAAGATAACTTAAAAAAAGATTTTTTCTTAGAAACTCACCCAAACAAGCTCAGAATATTGATTTGATCTAGTTTATAAAGGCTAAATTTAGGTTTTTTTTTGTGTGTATATAGTTTTAATTTATCTAAAGATCCTTATAATTTTGTTAAACTTTTAATTGAGTGATCTCCCATCATTAGAACAAGAATTTTCAATCAAATCTTGATGGAATATAAGCAAATAAGAATGGAACTCATGAAACTATAAAGGGTTTCTAACAACATTACTGGTAAGTAATAACAAAGATTTAGTTATATATATCTACCGCTGGTTACAATAAACTTCAGTTGATATACTTAGTAAACCAATCCAACATTTCTTGATGAGCCTCTTCAGCACTCCTTACTGCTGATTCATCTTCAACATTGTATTTCAGAGTCCATCCATGAGCAACTCCCGGGTATATCTTCACATAGCTCTCAAACTATAAAAAATTATAAACAATGAATAACTTTTGGTCATCCATACTTCTGCTAATCAATATTGTAGCCAGAATATCCATGTAAAGTGAGAAAATGGTAATCTACTAAGCAAACAAAATGCTTCATTGTCCTTTGAAGCTTTTTGTTGAGTGAAGTTCTTAACACTAAATGGTTGAACATCTAGGGGATTTTGTTATATAGCTTATTTTGTTAGAAAATCACATTTTTGGCTGAAAGATCAGTTATCACCTCTGGTTTTGAAGCCAGCTTCTCTCCAAGTTGCTTCAACTGTTCTGGTGGTAAAAATTGGTCAACTTCTGCTCCTAATAAAGCAATAGGGACCTTTACCTCTGAGAAAAAGAAAACATATTATAATTTAGAATGGTCACCATGATATATCTTTTCCTTCTACGAATTGGAATGACAGAAACAACAGTCTACCATTAATATCATCATGTGTAATTCGAGCTGGATGCAATGCAACTGCAGCTTGAATGTTACCAGAACCAGCTAATCTTGTAACCACACCCCCTGGAACAAAATTGAAACATTCAATTATTCAACGCGATCTATATAATGGTTACTTTCGAAAATTTCTTTGAAAGAGATAAGAGATCTTAATGCTTTCTGGTAAGTTAGATGACTTACCGCCCCAGCAGAAACCGGCAGCACCTATGGCGGTAACACCTCTGCTCTTTAGAGCAGCAATAATAGGTTTGGTGTCTTCACATCCCTTAGCCTAAAATTACAAACATGTCAAAAGCATGGTCAGAAAATTCAACTTTTGGATTTTGCTTTACATAATAAACATGTTCTAATGGCAAAAGTTACAACTAACCTCTCCATGTTTCTTCAACCATCCTTCTCTATCAAATTGAGGATCATAACTAAAGTAGTCACCATACAGAAGATCAGGAACTACAACCAAGAATCCAGCTGCTGCTACCTTGTCTGCTAGTTCCCTTTGCAATGAGAAAATGTCAAATCTAAATCGGTATATAGAATTATAAAACCAAGACTCAAAGCATACTTGACTAATAAGATTATCATTTGCCGCCAATACTCAAGCTGAAAATTAAAGGAGAATACTACAAACTAGTCTATTTAGTTGAACAAGTTCAGCAAGGAGATACATTTCTAAATTCACAGACTCAAAAGTATATGTACATTTTACTACCTGATATTATTATATTAATCATTCCCAAATACTCCTTGTAATCAATTGAACTTTTAAAAGAACTTGTAAGCTTTTACTGCTAAAATTCCCCAATCTAGTTCCTTCCTATAATTTCCTTTTATTATTACAACCCATTTCCTTTATATTATTTTCATAAAGATCATTAGTCACAATCTGCAATTATGTTCTAGAGATTATGTTTAGCCACTTAATCCAGAACAATTTCCAAACAACAAAATGAGGAAATGTGAAATACTGAAACAGAATACAAGATTTCACCCACCTTAAACTAGGTAACTCAAACCCTGCAAAAATAATTGAAAGAACAAAAGCATCAGAATCTCCACCATAATTAATCTTGAAGCAAAAACTATTACCGACCAGTAATTAAACATGATCATGAGTTTAAATTGTGAGCAATATAATCAATCAATCAAAATTAACATGAAAATCCATAATAATTGAAGATGATGGGGATTGTGGATTACCGATTACAGTGGAAACAAAAATGAGAGCACGTTTAGAGTGATCGGATCCAGTGATGTAGCATCTTACCCCTCCCAGTTCTTGCAAACTTCCAACTCTCGAGATCAGGCTTGTGATTTTAGGATTCTCAAGACACACTGATTCCGCCATGGCTTTTTCTCATGAAACGGTTATCTTACGTTTATTATATCACACAGTCAACGTCAACGTCAACGTCAACGTCAATATCCTATCAAAATGTCAAAATTTGACCAAAAATAGAATGTAAATATAGTTGTTTATTTACATTTTTTTTAAAAAAATTGATTATCAACAGATAAAATATTTTATACCTTGACCAAAACAATCCAATTATATTGGAGTTAGAACGCGTTTTTTTATTTCGTTGAACGAACGGTTTTTTTTTTGGGATGCACAATGTAGAACTAAAACCAAAGCCCAAACTGAAGTTAAACGAAGGCCCGTATACCCAAAAAGTAAGGCGAAGATTGAAGAAACCATATCTGTCAAAAAAAAAAATACTAAAGAAGCTATTGGGCAACTAAAAAGAGTGATTCCCAAAACCCACAAAAGAAAAGTGATTCCCTAGTCCTAGAGACCTAGACTAATACTTAATTCCCTTTAATAATCACTTCTCCGGTTTGCCAATTTTGACTAATCTAGTAAGTAGTTTATTAGTTTATTTAAATAAATATCATGTAATCCAAATTTTACCTCCTTTTAAATAGAGCTATGATTTACGCTAAAATTTACTCCATTTTTTTTAAATAAAAGAGTCCAATAAAATAAAGTGAAGCAATAAAAGAACAAATAAAAATTTAAACAACAAAAACAAAAAATTATGAAGATTTTAGAAAAAGACCAAGTAAAAAAATAAAAAAATACCACATCCAACTCAAAACCTTAAAGTATCAAATTATTT
>NC_029788.2:5009748-5012050 GCF_000816755.2 Arachis ipaensis
ATAAAAATTAAAATGGACAAGTAGTAGTAATAAGAAGAAGAAGAAGAATGTTATTTTATTCCTTGCCAAGTGACAAATAAATGGCGAACAAGAAACTGAAGCAAGACGATGTGTTGCTAGATGACAGAACCAAGAGCCATGCTTTGAGGCTTGGTTACGTGTCTTAACAGAAAAAATATCACCTAACAACGGGTCATGATCATAATCCTAAAGAAAAAGTCTAAGAACCAGCAACTTTGTTAAATTCTGACCAGCATGTAACCAGCAAAAAAAAGTGAGCTATTGGATGAAATTTCACACCAATCTCACACCATTAAAATCATTATTAATGACTATTTAATGGATACAAATCACAAAAGTTACTGCCCCCTAATAATCCTAAATTTAACAAGGACCCTCTCAATGATTTTTTATGTTAAACCAAAACCTCATTGGTGTTTAATTATTGACTATGTTAGTATTATATATCAAGTGCTCAATATTTAAAAAACGATGAACGTAACTATATATCATCCTTCATAGCTTAACCTTAATGTTTCCCAAATAATGTGTATTAATTAATAGCTTTCTATCAAACAATATCGTCAGTATGAAACTCTGAATGTCACACACCATGTCTATACGCCCTTATTTAATTACATAAATTTCATCATATATAGTGTGTCTGTGTCATGGCTTAAGATTATTTGCTTCACATTTTAAATATATTGGCGGCGGCTTCTTCTTATTCTTCCGCAATTATTCTTGCTTGCCTTTGCCGTCTTAGTTTGGTAGCAAGGCACTATCCTTTGAAAAGTAATGTATGTTTGGATCTAATTAATTATAATTAAGCATGGTCCTCTAAAAAAATAGTTAGTTATTTATGTAAAAATATTTTTATATGTGAATAANTTTAAAAAATATTTTTTAGATTAGAAATCGAATTTTAGTATTTAAATTTAGAGTAAAATCTCTTTTTGGTCCCTAACCATTTATAAAAGGGATTTGGCGTCCTTTGACTATTAGAAAATAACAAGTTCTTATTCATTCTTTTCGTGTAATCGAAAGGATCCTCTTGTCGATTTTTCGATAAAAAGTAACCGAAAGAGCCTAATGATCAGAGGACGCTAGAAAAACCTTTTGGTCCCACAAAAAAAATGGATAAAGACCGCGTTGTTATTTTCTAATGATCAGAGAACGTTAGGTCCTTTTCATAAATGATTAGGGACAATGAAAGAGTTTTACTCTTAAATTTATTTTATTTTTTCATAATAAGGTTAATTAATTAGCATTGAACTAGGAATCACTCAGGCCAAGATAATTAGATTATGGCTGGCCCATATGTTCTTTTTTTGTATTCATGATTCCTCCTTGTCTATATTGAATCCTAATTAACCTTTTTACCTTCAAATCAGATCATCACAGCTGTGTAATGTTCATATGGTGTAAGTTTGTTAAGGATGGAAATGACTTATGCCACGAAACTTATATCTTAATAAATTTATATGAGGAGTGTTAGGGGACAATAACTTTTGTGATTTATAACCATTAAATAATCATCAATAATGATTTTAATTGTATAAAATTTGTGTGAGATTTTATTCAATAATTCACTTTTTTTTTGCTGGTTACATGCTGGTCAGAATTTAATAAAATTGCTGACCTCTAGACTTTTTCAATTTATATATATGAGGTTATGGTTCATTGATTATTTACCAGAATTGAAAACCATAGGTTAACCATGGTACATGTTGAAGCACTCTCTTTTATGTTTAGTATTTACTTTTTAATTAATTCTCAAACAAGTATATTTGTCTGGTCTCACTTCTAATTTTCAATTACTATTTACTCAAATTCATTACTTATCAATTTTGTTATGTTATCAACATCATTTTTGTTAATTAATTTTTATTTATAATTGTGTTTAATAGAAATATTTTTGTAGATGTATCTAATAAAAATATTTTTTTTATGACTATGTTTAATAGAAGTATCTTTATAGATATATTTTTTGAATGTGTCTCTTTATATATGTGTTTAAAATATAATAATTAAATATTATTGACAATAAATTAACAGATAATATATTGGTACCTTATATTTTTTCATTACGTAAAAGCACGTGAAAGTAACTAAATTTCAAAACATAATTTGATGAGTAAATATTAAAAGATTTTTGTGACTTAAATTTTTTACCATTAAACTCTAGAGGAGAAGTTAAGAAAAGTTTTCTTTTTCTTGATCAAGAATATTTTCTTGGTGGGGTATAGTCGATAGTTGATATTTTATAAATATCAGAATAAATCTTAAATCTTAATTTCTT
>NC_029788.2:5012079-5012427 GCF_000816755.2 Arachis ipaensis
TACTTTTCGATAATTATTTTTTATTTGTTTGGATATATAGGTGCTGAATCACAAAGTCTTTTGCCCCTACATAGTTTTCCAAAAGGCTAATTTAGCTTCTAACTGATCAAGCCACTATTCTACCTACCAAATATAACTCTCTCAAGTCAATATAACCAGCGAATTATTGGTGCGATGCACAGGTATGGTAAATTTAATAAAAACCATTCATTATGAAGGTGTTTTTATGTTAATAACATATGTATGAATGTTTTATAATAATTTATATTGTTTGATGAGATTGATCACAATTTTAAAATTTTGATATTTATCCTGTAATTTTAATTTTTATTGAAAGTTTAATTTTCT
>NC_029788.2:5012466-5016878 GCF_000816755.2 Arachis ipaensis
ATATTCTTTAACAAGTTGAAAGATAAAGTTATTGTTTAAAATAAAAAATAATAATAAAAAATATATAATCAAACTACTTTGATGATAGTCACCAAAAAAAACTACTTTGATGATAGTGCTACAAAAGTTGATTTAGTGTGGTAAAACAAATTAAAGGAGGACAATATTTATAATGTGAACAATATTTATAATGTGAACAATTATCATAATTTTTACAAAAAAAATTAATAATAATGAGGAAGAACATAAAGATAAGATGAAAACTCAGGTGAAGTCGACTTCATATGAAGTTGACTGCACCTGAGTTTCTACCAAGATAACCATGGTGTACAATTAAGATGATTGGTGGAAAGAAAATTATGATAGATGATTAAAATTATGAGCATTGAATAATGATATTGTACAAACAAAAAAATCAGATAAAATGTACTAATCTAAGTGACACATGTAACTAAATATGAAAATAAAAAAATAATGATGTGAATAGTAAAGTAGATAAAAACCTGAGTACTATACTGTTATAGAATAGGAAAAAAAAGAACAAAAATGTATGATTCAGAGAAAAGTTAAACTATCAAGTGGAGTACAAATTCATTAAAACAAACTAGTATAAAATAAGTGCCAAACATTTATTGAGCTATTTTATGTGTAAAATGAATGAGAAGTCATTGAAACTAATCCAATACTTTGAAGTAACAACTAAATATATAATTGTGATCAATATTACAAAAATTTTATATGACATGAAAGTGCTAAATTATGTTTAAGAATATAAATTTGAGTTATCATAGCAAGTTCAATATTAATGGATGCATTAATATTGAAGAAATCTGATAGAAACATATTATGATGATTATATGATTTTTCAGTAATATATAAATTACCGTTACATATGATATAAGAGAAATTTTAAAAATTGATTACATGAGTATAATTTAGTTCAAAATTTTATCAGTTAAAAAATTATCATATCACTGCATAAAATCGTCTGATAGATAGAATGCAACAATTTTGTAGTAAGAACTTGGATACCATGTAAGAATACAACAAAAGTTATGTATAAAGCATTCTAAAAGAAAAATTAATAAAAAAAGTAGAAATTAATATAGAAGAAAATAACGAGCATGATAATTAGACTATACTGTATCTAAATAAATATAGAGAAAAGCTCTACATCTATGTAAAAAATACATGAATGTTATCCAAGTCTTTTTGGCTATACGCGCCTCCTCCAATCTCCAAATCGTTTGTGATTCACGCGATACATATAACGTAAACTTTCTGACCTTTGCTCAACGTAAACCTTTTCTTCTTCTTCTTCTCTGCTTGCGTTATAAGCTTCCCCGTTCTCCTCTGCTCGCGTTTTCTTTCTTGTTATTCTTCTTCTCTATTCGCGTTCTTCGTTATGGATCTGGATTGACTTCAACCTAATTAGCTCTGTCGTTCTTCTTCTTTTTCGATCTGGACTTCTGAATTGAAACAATGAATGAATCAACTTCAAATCAGTTGAATGATGTTATTACGTTGAGACAGCTAGAAAATGATTGCTGCATGCTATCACAATAATCTTAAACACTGAACAAAGTAAAAGGAGGCCACCGAACCGAATAATATTCATCTGGTAAATCAAAATCACAAAGGCCACCGAACCGAACAATGTTTATGTGGTGAATAAATGGTGATCAACTTTCAATCAATAAGAATAGTATTTCTCCTCCTCTTACTCCTCATCCTTCTTCTTTTAAATTCGCTCACGTAAGTTCTTCTTCTGCTTCTTCTTCTTTGCGCACGCAGATTCTTCTTCTTCTTCTTCTTCTTCTTTCGTTATAATCATCACCGACAACACCAACATTTTGCTCGGTTAAGTGGAGTTGCTCATTTTGATTCACTTGATTGTTAATGTGTTCAGTTGAGTCCTTGTGCATGCAGAAATATTTTTCTTACTGATTGAATGCTTATCACGTTTTTTCAGCACATGATTATTGTTCGGTTCAGTGGTGTTGACCATTTTGGTTCTCCTGATTGTACTCAGTGAACGAAACATAATCCATTATATGAAATCAAATTCGAAATATCTCTGTCTATAGATATTATCAATTCATTTAAGATTTAGAACACCTGCATTCATTCAATTCAATTCAATTTAATTTAACAATTGCATTCCATTCAATTCGATTGAAAAAATAATTTATTAGCAAAATGTTGGTGTTGTTGGTGATGACGATAACGAAAGAGGAGAAGAAGAAGAAGAGAAGGAGGAGGAGAAGCAGAAGAAGAATCTGTGTGCACAAAGAAGAAGGAAGAGAATGAGGAGGAGGTATACGTGAATTTGAAAGAAGAAGAAGATGACGTATACATATGTTTGAAAGAAGAAGAAGAAACGCAGGGGACAAGAAGAAGAAGTTAAAGCACGTATTTTCACTCGTCATTAATGTGCGTAACTCTATTTGGACTTGAGCCAACTTGGTTACATGGTTATATAGATGTGTAGCGCGCCCCATAAATATATCCATTACATATATAAATACAAAAAATAATGAGAAATAGAAATAAATTAACTGCATAATGAATAACCAAAAGGAACTATAGTGTTTGATGAAAGAGAAAATCCTAACAAATACTAAATACTTAAAATTTCTAAATTCATTGATTTCTCATCATCAACAGAACGTCAAATTTGACCTTGCTCCCTTCGACTATGCCATGTTGAAGACAAAATCTGCGCCATCTCCTAGTAAGAAAAACTTTAGATGATGTAGAACCCCTCCAACAAAGTCTTATTGTGAAAGAAGATCCAACCTTTTGACGTACATTGACATAAGAAATCTCATTTGGTTTTGTATATTGTAAGCAAATTGAATATAAGAGGGAAAGAGATTAAGACCTTTTGGCGAATTGAAAATAGATTCCCAACAACAACAATGAGATTCTGTCTTTTTTGCATGAACAACTACATGCCAAACAAAGACGCCTTTTGGCAAATTGAAAATAGATTTCCAGCAACAACAATGAGATTCTGACTTTTTTGCATGAACAGCTACATACCAAACAAAGATGTATATGCATAACAACAATAATATTTCAAATATTACCAAAATTGGAAGATATACATTAGATTAAATAATAAAGAATATATATAACCCGTCATCGCAAAGCATTACGAATCCGTGATTGAAGCAAATCCGTACAAAACTTCGTGCCTTCACCTGATAGTGGGGGTGTGTCTCAAGAAAGTGAATGGAGGAGACCAATAAGAACTAAAGAAGAAGAGAATAAGTGAGCGGAGGAAAAAAATAATGGAGAGAATCTTTTTTTTTTTAATTTTAAAGAGAAAGAGAAAAAACTAAAAACAAAGAACGGGGATATCTCCTTTTTTTAATTTTGAATTTGAATTCAAAATTACAAAAATTAAAATTTTAGAAAAGTGTGTACATACGAAGCAAGCTTAAAAATAGAATAAAAAAACTTGACACAGTCATGAGATGTGAATTGTAATGAAAATGGTTTCATGTAGGAGTGGTATGATAATAAGGGTCATGATGAGTGAAGAGTGGAAACATTAATATCTTAATAGAAACTCAGAATGAACATATGAGATGACACGTTGAAATTTCACTACTAGAATAACTTTCTTTTCAAGGATGTTATAGGATTTGGAAAAAATAAGATGATGGATATATAGGTTAATTTTTTTAGTTATGGAGACTCAAAATGTGTTATATCAAATTATGAAAAAGTGGTGTATTTCTTATAAATATAGAGATGAAATTTTTTTAAAATTAAAATTCACAAATAAAAAACTCATATTTGTTTAAGATACAAAACTTAAGATCTAATTTGTAGTAAAAAAAAGAAAATAGAACCTCAGGTTTATGGATAAAAATATAATTTTTTTATATAAAACAAATCAAAGAGTTCGATTTGTATTTTTAACACTAAAATATAAATTTGACCTTTAAATTTGTAAATTAAAAAAAATACACCACAAATCTAATTCTCAAATTTATGGTATTCATATTAAAACAAAATGCACAAAATTTTTATATTATTAAAAAGGAGAATGCTAGGGGGACAATGACTTTGTTGAACAATATGAACAACTATCAATCAAATAAAAATACATTACACTTTCAAATTAATTTTCTAAATTTTAATATTAAAATAACCATCTATACACTAATAAAATAAACATCCAATATATCTATTATTTACATTATTTAATATTTTCATTGTTTACCTATACTTTTCCTATTAAAAAACATAACCTGAACTGGAACACACAAAATAAAAAAGCGGGATATATACATAAGAGAGTGCTTTTTTTCCACTAGTAAATGATTGAGATTGGTCACTGACGATGCACAATTGCTTTCTTATATTATTATTGATTAAAAATAAATTAAAGTTCAATA
>NC_029788.2:5016942-5036405 GCF_000816755.2 Arachis ipaensis
TCGGATCCTTTTTATATTTCAAATTATTTAATTTTTTTAACAGAAATTCCTCGATTCAATTTCTATTCTCTCACAAATTTCTCGATCCGATTTCACAAATCCTTCCGTCCGATTTCTGTATTCTCACAAATCGGACGGTCCGTTTTGTACTTTTCACAAATCGAACGGTCCAATTTTTTTTTATTTAATTAAACGGTTCCACATTTAAAAATAACACCCCATCAACTCATATTTTGAAAAAATACCGTTACTACTCTAATATTAGAAACAAAATATCATAAATTCGCATACAATTATCTTTATATAAAATTAATATTTAAAAATTATTCGATAATTTAATAAATTTAATTAAATTATCATCAAATAATTTATAACTATCAATTTTATATAAAAACAACTTTATGAGTCTTCCTCCTATATCATATATTCATATCCGAATATGGATAAATAGTACTCCATGTATATAGGTGGACCCAAATAAAGTATGATCATATATAACTAACCATATATTCACCAAACCTTTGTTATCTGAATTTCGAAAAGTTGCATACTCTAGCACTAGGGAATGTCATTAGCATGTTACATGTATTCTCAGAAGTTGCCCATACAACTGTGCTAAGGTAATGCCCACGCTAACACACTAAACTCAAAAATAGAAATTGCCAACCTGTTCAGTGTTCAGTAGCCATTTCATTCAACAACTACCATCATCTCACTCGGATAATAATTAACAAGCAAAATCCAAAAACAGCATCTAAATTCTAATCTAATTAATACCATTAAAAGTTTTTCTCTTTTAGGTATTTTTATGGAAAAGTCTAGGGAATCAACAACTTTTCTAAATTCTGGCCAGTATATAACTAATAAAAAAAAGTGAATCATTGGATGAAATCTCATATCAATCTCATACCATTAAAATCATCATTGATGACTATTTGATGACTACAAATAACAAAATTTGCTAGCCCCTAATATTCCTCGATTTTTATATATATCATGGAAAACGAATATTTTATTATTAATTTATCACTTTAAAATAATTAAAAAAGAGAAGATATAATGAAAACGATAGATTTTTTTTTGGTGACTAATGAAAACGATAGATGAATAACTATTAAGTAATATATAAATAAAAATTGTATACGTTATGAAGGAAAATAATTTTTTTGAAAAAGAATAAAAAAATGAGAAGTCATAAACTAAAATTTCAATAAATTAAAAAATTATTTAAGAAAGTTGTTGTTGATGTGGTATTATTTATTTATTTGGTTAACTGTCGGACAGTCTGACCTTGTAAGAAGGAATAAAATTTGTGTAGAAATATTATTTGAATATTAAAATTAATTATCAATATATTTATATTTTAAAATATTATATTAATATAGAATCTTCGTAATTTGTGTGGGCGCATAACAAGATACCCGCGCTGAAAATCCCCGTTTTACCCCTGGCCGTTTTGACTTTAAAAAAACGACAAAACGCCACAGCCTCCAACCGTTGTGCTTTTCACTTGAACTGCGGTAAGCTGGTAACTGTAACCGCGCATATTCCGGGCACAACCACGTTTTCACAGCGAAGCATGGAGGTTTCCGGCGGCGGAGGAGGAAGGTGCAGCAGCAGCCCTACGTGGAACGGGGTGGTTGAGCTGACGAAGGCGGCGCAGGAGAAAGGAAGTGACCCTCTGGTTTGGGCGATTCAGATGTACTCGAACTTGAACTCCGCCGGAGAGGCACTCCCGTCGGTGGAGCTGGCGGAGCTTCTCGTTTCGTACATTTGCTGGGACAACAATGTCCCCATTCTATGGAAGTTTCTAGATAAAGCCTTGACTCTTAAGATCGTTCCTCCCATGCTTCTCCTCGCTCTCCTTTCTCTCAGGTCAATAACTCTTCTTCCTTCTTTTCAAAACTTGCCGTATTCTCATTGACTTTGACTTTTTAAACATTCTTCCATTGCAACGTATACCCCTATGTTTTCATTTTCTGTGCATGCGAATGTTGATTCAAATGGTGAGCTTGTAGAATTTGTAATTATGAGCTTCCAGTTTGTTACTAGCTTTCTCAGTAATTTTATTTGATAAAAGGAAATTAGTGTTTTCATTTGTGGTGTTGATATCTTTATTATTTTTGGCAGGGTTCTTCCTTGTAGACATGTCCAACCTGCAGCATATAGACTATACTTGGAACTCCTCAAAAGACATGCTTTTGAACTTAAATCTCAGATAAAAAGGCCTGATTATCAAAAGTAAGCTTCAGTCTATATAACATTTATCTCTTTCAGAAAATTAGTTAGTATGGCCAATGTATACATGCCAATGAGATTTCTTTACTTTTTTTGGGCTTTTGGCCATTCCTTATAAAGATTAGATATGAACTATTAATAATAATGGGTTGGTAATGTCCAGTTAAGCCATTCGTTTCTTTGTTGATTCTTCTGCTCATGGTATGGACAGGGTCATGAAATCTGTAGATGATGTTCTTCATCTTTCCCAGATATTTGGCATATCACAAAGTGAGCCTGGCATTCTGGTGGTTGAATTTGTTTTTTCGATTGTCTGGCAGTTGCTTGATGCATCGTTGGATGATGAAGGGTTGCTGGAACTTACTCCTGAAAAGAAGTCTAGATGGGCTACAGTATATCAAGATATGGAACTGGATGAGCATGATAGTTATAATGACAAAAGGAATGAACATTATGAGAAGTTGCAAACTGTGAATACTCTTATGGCTGTTGAGATGATTGGTCAGTTTTTGCAGGATAAAGTTTCTTCGAAGATTCTTTACTTGGCTAGCCAAAATTTGTAAGTATTTCTATATTATATTCTCTTTATTCTCCATCTTGCAGTCTAATTTAACTTATAGCACATCAAGTGGACTCAAATTATTTATCCATTCCGAAATTTCCTCTTACTCTGTGTGTGTGTTTTGTGTGATTCTTAATCTTTTCTTCCTTTTTATTAGGCCTGCACATTGGTTAACTTTTGTTCAGAGGCTGCAGCTGCTGGCATCAAATTCATTAAGTTTGAGAAAATCAAGAACTTTAATTCCTGAGGCACTTCTACAACTGACTTCAGATACTCGTATTTTCTTGCCTCGAGAATGCAGAACAAGTTCACAACAAAAGTTTCATGCAGTTATGAATTTCGAATATCTTTCTTCTTCAGCTTCACTCTGTCATGGTGCAAGTCATTCTGCTCTTTGGATTCCTCTTGATCTGGTGCTAGAAGATGCTATGGATGGCTATCAAGTTAGTGCAACAAGTGCAATTGAAGTAATTGGGGGTAAGAACTACTTGAATCTGACAAAATATTATTTTTTTTTAACTTCAATTTTAGACACCTATGAAATGGAAAATCATGTGTTTTGCAGGTTTGATAAAGACACTCCGAGCAGTAAACGGTACCTCATGGCATGATACCTTTCTAGGCCTTTGGTTAGCAACTCTTCGTCTTGTTCAGAGGGTAGAACACTTTCTCTGCTACTAATGTGTTTTCATGTGCTTTTCAAAACAACTTGTACATCTATTAATTCTGAATTTCGTTATCAGATTCTTGGCCTTATATTTCAGGAATAGATCATAACTTCTATTAATGCTAACATTACTTGCCCAACACATGTTTATTCATTTATCTAGGATTGTTTGGCTATTAGCAATTGGCCAATAGATTCAGCTATAATAAAAAGGACATACAATTACTATATCTTTGTAGTTAAGAAAATCGCCCAAGTGGTATGGATCTCTAGTGTAATTCTCATTTTTGTTTTTCAACAGGAAAGAGATCCTATTGAGGGCCCAATGCCTCATCTTGATACTCGATTATGCATGCTCCTGTGTATCATACCTCTTGTTGTTGCTGATCTCATTGAGGAGGAGGAGGTGGAAGGGACACCAGTTGATGAAACAGATAGTGATCCTACAGATCACTGGAAAGATAAAAAGACTCCAGGAAAGTGTCGGAATGATTTAGTCTCAAGTCTCCAAGTATTAGGTGACTATCAGAGCTTGCTCACACCGCCTAAATCTGTTGTTTCCGCTGCAAATCAAGCTGCTGCAAAAGCAATGCTGTTTGTTTCTGGCATCACAACAGGGAGTGAATATTTTGACTGCCTCAGCATGACAGAGATGCCAAATGACTGCGGTAAGTGGTCTTACTTTCAATGAAATTCAGAAATTGCGCGTTGTTCTTCAGTTATTTAGCAACTGGAGTAACTTCTTGCAATTTCACAAAATGCATTAGTTATGGCATACTAACAAGAATTCCTTGTTCTTCTTTTTCAGCTGGAAACATGCGTCATTTGATAGTTGAGGCTTGTATTGCCCGAAATCTACTCGACACATCTGCCTATTTATGGCCTGGTTATGTGAATGGATGTATCAATCAAATACCTCAGTGTATCCCAGCTCAAGTACCTGGCTGGTCATCATTTATGAAGGGAGCACCACTTACTTCGATGATGATTAATGCTCTGGTTTCAAGTCCTGCTACAAGGTATGTTCTATGTATTTTTAGCCCAGTGAATTGGTGAATATAGTAATATACCCCTTTTGGTGCACATCTCAGAAAATTTATTATAGCATAGTATGTAATGCACTCCTGTCTGTGTAAGCCTTTGGTGACTATTATCCACAAATTTAATTGAGGATTTTCTTATTTCAATCTCATGTCTGATCCATCAATCACCGTATGGATGAATTTGACATGCTGAAACCTGAAATAATTTCCTTAGTACAAAACGAATCCATGTTGAACTAAAATTATAATATACTAAGGGTGGCTATGAGTTGGTGGCCTTTAAATTCCCTTTTTAAAATTCCATGGCCTGGTCTTCAGTTTTTCTTTTTCTTTCCTGAAGCCAGGTATGTCAGATGCTCTTTTTTGTAAATTACCAAAAGGTAAAAGCAACTGAATTTACGCTCCTGGATTTGATGGAAGCTTAGCAGAACTGGAGAAAATATTTGAAATTGCGATCGGGGGATCAGAAGATGAAAGGATATCTGCTGCTGCCATTCTTTGTGGGGCATCCCTGATTCGGGGATACAATATACAGGTAAATTCTGTAACACAGTAAAGCATCTTTAGAACCTTATTATTTTCTCAGTGTGTAAAGCATATGCTCCTTAATTACATTTGGATCTCTATTTGTTGCAGGAGCACACTGTTCATTTCATTCTCAGGTTACTATCTCCACCAGTTCCGGAAGAGAATGTTGAAGGAAACAGCCATCTGATTGAATATGCTCCAATACTCAATGTACTCTTTGTTGGAATTGCATCTGTTGATTGCGTTCAAATATTTTCACTTCATGGCATGGTAAGTTTAAATACATACAGGAAATGATCTTATGATTATGCTGTCCAAAATATATAGTTGAAAGTGCTGTATTATGAAACACTCAGTCTTCGCATATGTCAATTCTTTCATCAGGTTCCGCAGCTTGCATGTTCGTTGATGCCTATCTGTGAAGTTTTTGGGTCATGTGTGCCTAATATCTCATGGAGACTAACATCTGGGGAAGAAATATCTGCCCATGCTGTGTTTTCAAATGCATTTATTCTTCTCTTGAAGCTTTGGAGATTCAATCATCCTCCTATCGAATATGGAATTGGAGATGTTCCCACCGTTGGTTCTCAACTAACTCCTGAATACCTACTCTTAGTTCGAAATAACCACCTAATGTCAGCTGGCAATGTCCACAAGAATAGAAACAGGAGGAGGCTCTCAGAGATAGCGAGTTTATCATCGCCTAAATCTGTATTTGTCGACTCGTTTCCAAAATTGAAAGCCTGGTATAGGCAGCATCAAGCATGCATTGCTGCAACATTGTCTGGTCTTGTGCATGGGACCCCTTTTCATCAGATAGTTGAGGGGCTTCTCAACATGATGTTCAGAAAGATTAACAGAGGAAACCAGAATTCTATTACATCTGGAAGTAGTAGCTCTTCTGGGGCTGGAAGTGAAGATACCTGGCCAAAGTTGCCTGCTTGGGATATTCTGGAAGCCATTCCCTTTGTAGTTGATGCTGCTCTCACAGCATGTGATCATGGACGGTTATCTCCGCGTGAGTTGGCAACAGGTATGTTAGTTATTAGATCACATAATCTTAACTAACACTTTAATTCAGTGTCATAACATAATGTTCTTCTTAACATCAGGGCTTAAAGATTTGGCTGATTTTCTTCCTGCATCTCTGGCTACCATAATAAGTTACTTCTCTGCTGAAGTAACTCGTGGTGTTTGGAAACCTGCATTTATGAATGGAACTGATTGGCCAAGCCCTGCTGCGAATCTACTGAATGTTGAGGAGCAGATCAAGAAAATTTTGGCTGCTACCGGTGTTGATGTGCCTAGCCTTGCTTCAGGTTTTGTTCATGGCCCTATATTCTGAACCCTTTTTGAAAACCCTGACTTATGATGGATTTTTTCAAGAGAAATAGTTTATATTACATGTTATATGTTTTACAGTTTCCAGACTGCATCTTTATCCAATATATATTAATTATAATCTATGTTCATCATACTCATCTTTAGTACATTGCTTAAACTTAAACTGAGATTAACATCAAATTGCATGCCATTTCTTTTCCAACACTAATATCAAATGTAATTTAGCAATGAGTTTGTGACCAATTCTCATCATTTCCTCAGGGGACAGCTCTCCTGCCACCCTTCCATTGCCCTTAGCTGCCTTCACAAGCCTTACCATTACCTACAAAGTCGACAGAACATCGGAGCGCTTTCTTAATTTGGCCGGCCAAACATTGGAGTGTCTTGCTGCAGGTTGTCCATGGCCTTGCATGCCAATTGTGGCTTCCTTGTGGACACAAAAGGCGAAACGTTGGACTGACTTCCTTATCTTCTCGGCTTCTAGAACCGTCTTACTCCACAACAATGATGCCATAGTCCAACTTCTTAAAAGCTGCTTCACAGCTACCCTTGGCATGAGCAACTCCCCTATCTCGTGCAGTGGCGGCGTTGGTGCCCTCCTTGGCCATGGATATAAGTCACATTTCTGTGGAGGGATGTGTCCTGTTGCTCCTGGAATCCTATATCTACGCGCATATCGGTCAATCAGAGATATGGTTTTCTTGACAGAGGAAATTGTTTCAATCTTGATGCACTCAGTGAGAGACATTGCATGTGGTACGCAGCGGAGGGGGCGATTGGAAAAGCTGAAAGCAACTAAAGATGGCATGAAATATGGAAAGGTATCGCTCGCTGCATCAATGTCTCGGGTGAAGCTTGCGGCTGCGCTTGGTGCTTCATTTGTATGGCTATCAGGAGGGTTGATGCTGGTTCAACTACTTATAAAGGAAACTCTGCCTTCATGGTTTATATCAGTTCACAGAACAAACCAACAAGAGAACTCCGATGGAATGGTTTCAATGCTTGGTGGATATGCACTTGCATACTTTGCAGTTCTTTGTGGAGCCTTTGCATGGGGTGTTGATTCGTCATCATCTGCTTCGAAGCGACGTCAGAAAGTCTTGGGAGTTCACATGGAGTTTCTGGCCAGTGCACTTGATGGTAAGATATCGCTTGGCTGCGATTCGGCTACTTGGCGTGCCTATGTGTCAGGCTTCGTGAGCTTGATGGTTGGTTGCACTCCAAACTGGGTGCTGGAAGTAGATGTAAGTGTGTTGAAGAGACTGAGCAATGGGTTGAGGCAGTTGAATGAGGAAGAGCTTGCTCTGTCATTGTTGGGTGCTGGGGGTGTAGGGACAATGGGGGCTGCAGCTGAACTCATAATTGACAGTGGAATGTGAGAAACCTTTTCTCCATCGTGAGGGCATCATCTTAGGGTATTTGTACATTAGTTTCATGTTTATAAAGTTGTGCAGCTCTGTATTAACAGTTTTGTTTGATTAGTTATCAATTGGAAATTTTTATGCTCAATTTGCTCATGTTATAGTCCGAGTAAACTTTTATTTTAACCTCCAACTGTATGCATCAATCTTGTCCAAAATCCAAATATTGTACCCGAGTCAATCAAACTAGTCTTCATCAAAATTGTATGCATCAGTTATAACATAATGCTCATCTTAAGTGCATTTCACAGACTTTTGCGCACACTTGTCTTTTTAGTTCTCTTACATGACTTATATTCGTCCATACTAGAGTAAAATTAACCATATTGGTGATCAAATTGATAGCTAAGCTTGTACTTGAGTCGATCAAACTAGTCTTCATCGTTTCCAGGCTTTAAGAGAGGATTATTCTATAACAAATATGTGCACCAAGTCTCCAACAATATCCACAATTATTTATTTATTTTGTTTTAATATAATTTTCAAATATTATAAATAGAAAACAGTCCCAGTGTATCATATAGAAGTTTGATTTCGGTGTTGATATAAACTATAAAGATCATTATGGCACACCTGAGTCATGCCCATTCCAGATCCCAGCAAGTTCTACGCTCGCATTTGGGCACATAAAACTGGTTTCCAAGTAATTGTTTTCCTCACTTCATGAACGAAGGCCAAAAAATCCAAAACGGGTCAGAAATGAAAAGAAAGAGCTAAGAAAAATGAAATTCATTACTATATTTACAATTCCCAGGATGGTTGGTTTCGTTGTTGCTCCTGCAACTAGCAACAACACATGAAAGAACTACTACTGCAGCTACTACAACAACTACTACTACCACTAATGTGTCTTTGTCCACAAAATCAAATCACAATCACCTTATGCCTTGCGCCTTAGCCCCCTCTTTAGTTACAATCAGATGATATGATATCAAATTAAGTCCCTAGCTTTCAACATTCAACAAACTTCTACTCAAACATCAAGATATATCAAAGTAGGACACTAAAACCAGATGAAAATAAAAAAGAAAATAAAGAAAAAGGAACAGTTAGAAAAATCAATTACAGGAGAAGATTGAGAGATCATTGAGATTGCGTTGCTGTTTTGAGATAAATCTGGAGAAAGCTTTGGAGGCATCTCATTCGACTCATGATTTCTTGCACATCGACTTTTATGGTTTCCAAGCTTTGTTTCAAGGACCTAACCAACGTTAACATGTTATCAAGCTCCTTCCTCATCGCACGAACTTCTTCCTCCGCCGCGTCTTCCTCCGCCTCCTCCTCCGCCGCCGCACCATCCTCCTCTTCCGGATCCGGCTCCGGAGGGGGAGGCGCATGATTCAGCTGGAGCTCGAACGCGATCATGTCCTCCAACGCCTTCGACGCGAGATCGTTGATCTCCGCGATCGACCGTGACAGGTGGTTCTTCACAAACTGCGGATCGGAGACGAGCGACTTCCACCACTTGCACACGCACCTCAGCTGAAGCGGATCGCTCACCGGAGCCCTAGACAGGATCTCGATCATCAGATCCTCCGGCAGCGCCACCGCCAGGGGAGAAGGAGAGGGATCTTGAAGCCTCGTCGTCGTGCGGCGTCCTCGCTTCCGCGTGACGACGGTCATGAGTGCGACGATGTGGAGTAAAGGAGGGAAACGGAACGAGGGTTCGAGCTAGGGATTGCGTTGTGTTGTTCTTGCGTTTTCGTTCATCAGGGTTGGTGACTGGATCTGAATTCGGGTCGGATCTTGGTACCGTTTGGCATCTCCTTTTCTCTATAGGGGCTCCGATTTCGATGTGATCGAATTCCCCAAAGCGTGAAATCGCTATCAGGTTGACAGTTACCTTGAATTGTCACCCAAAAACGCGAGCAGTACTTCCCGTGCGCCCCGTTTTCGATACTCTCTTTTTTTAAGCGCAGTTACTGTTTCAAAATAAATCAATCAAACGAAAATGTGTAAAATATAGAGTATTTATTTTTATCCATAATTACTTAGATCTCGAATACAGTGGAATAAATCATGTTACACAAGCATTTAGGAATATTGTACTCTAGATGTGAAAGAACCACGGCAATCACATTTCGGGTGTTATCGAGATATGATCAAAGCTCGGTATGCTACATAGCATGAAGACTCTATGGACATCCAGCAGAAAATTGCTTGCATCGAGAATGGTATTTCGGTCTATCCGACCCCAACACTCTGTATTCGACGTTTCTTCGAATGCTATAATTCTTCACTGCCAACAGAACAGCATCTCTACTATTCCTAAATCTGTGGCTCACTCAAAATTTTACCCTTCCATCTGTGTTGTAAACTTCACTGTCGCTAAAATTGAAAGGGTCATCTAGTTGTATCGCATCTAAATTAAGAGTCTGATAATCGTTTGAAACTTCTGATAACTGTGACACAAGTAACAGGGGAGGAAGAAGAAATCGAACACATCACCAGATGGGGTATCTGGTACATATTCCCCAGATGATTCACTATTGGTGGACGAACCACAGTCCACAGCATAATTCGAATCAAACTTATTCAACTCTATGTCACTAGTACCCTGCCGACGAAGTCAATCGGCCTCATCGGGACCGATACTTCATGGGTATTGAAAAAGATGATCCAAACTCACCAAACACATCACGAACCCCTGCATACAACTCCATTACATGTTGTGGCATTAGTCTACGATGCACATCAAACATTATACTAATGTGCTTATTAGTAAAACATCCTATTAGTAAAATCTCCACTAGACAACGGTGATAGGAATCTATATGCTACTCGGACAACCTCCTTCGAACCAATTGCCCCCTTGTTACTCAAGATGACATTCTTAAGTGCATTTAGAGAATCAACACGGAAAGTACATAACATTACAGTTGAATTGTATTCAAATATTACTCCCTCATCACCGTTTTTAATTATTCCATTGGGATAAACCACTGTATAAAAAAACTGATTACTAGCCCTTTTTTAAAGAAAAATAAGGGAAGAATAGATAAAAATAAGTGAGATTTGGTGTGAGGAATACAGGCTAAAGAGTTATGTATATAAATGTTTTTTTTTTTTGTTTACCCAAATGGTATCCTTCAACCCGACAGGTTAAGCACTAATCTGTCGCGGATCTGAGTTCCATTTAAGGGTCTACCGTTGACCAATGAGTTGCTGCATGCACAAAGTAGAGTTCGAACTCTCGACACTTGTTTAAGCGAACGAGTGAGTTGACCATTCGACCAACCATAGATGTTTTTTTGTTATGTATCTAAGGTGCAAAAATTCCTATTTATTTAAGAATGTATCTCGAATACAATGCCATCAAATTCGTTATGGATGTATCCCAGATATAGTGATAGAAAATCTATTATGACTTTAATCCAGGTACAGATTTGTGCACATTTTTTTATTGTTCATATTTAAGGTACAATGTATCCGGAATGTTTATATAATGTGATTTGTTCCATTGAATTCGAAATATGAGCAATTATAAATAAAAATAAATACTTTATATTTTACACATTTTTATAATTATTGTATTTAATTTTTAAATAAAATATCTCGATATTTATATATTGGAATGGCCAATATAATATTTTACAGCATATTTTTTTGTTATCCTAGACATAACATGAGATCTCCTGAGTTTAAAAGGAAAAAGAAAAAGTTTTAGACCATATCATGAAATCAAATATAGTTTCGCAGTTATAAAAATGTTGTTAAACTTCTAGTTTTGAAGTTAAAAGGAAGAAAAAAAATGATAAACATGAGTCGTGCTAATATATAGATTTCAAATAATATGATTAGGTTCCTTTAATTTATTTGAATAATACAGATGAATAAAGAAAATATTATTAGATACCACTTAGATATCGTGGCAACATGAGTGACAACCCACAATAGCTGGTGTAAATTCTTTCTCCTCTGAAATCTGAATGTTATGGTCTAGTAAAATAACGCTACCTATACGTCGCTTTATATATGTATTTTATATTTAAGTGACAAATTATTGTAGTTGCTTGGAAAATAAAATAATAAAAATATATAACTATATTTAAATAATACGCGATATAAACATGTGATCTAATATATGTCTTCAATATAAATAAAATCATATTATATGATTTTGTTAGGTATCATAATTGAAATTATTCAAACTTCAAAATTATAGTATGCATTAGAATTGGAATTAAACTTTGTTCTCTCACTTTCGGTCATGATTAAAATACCCCTTCCTTTTTTATTTTTTTGTCGTTGTTACGATTAAACTTGGGTCTCAAACAAATTAGTACAAATTCATGGGCCGGGTTAAAATAGTTTGGACCGGAGTGATGGAGGAAGCTTCCTGTGGATTCTTTATTTTTTCGCTAACCGCTAAGAACTTCGGCTTTATCACTTGGCTACAAAATTATTGACGTATACTAAAATAAAATCTTCATGCCATCTAGAAATTTCTTGCAAGTAATTTTTTTCTTAATCACGTGTTTAAATTGATAATAAAAAAATTACAGATAATAATATCATGGAAATTATTACGAGATTATGTATGTAAATACATTCTTTTTGTCTCTATCATCTTGGACCATAGTCACCAAAATCTTCAATATCCTGAGCTAATGGATTGGTTAAAAAGGTGTCTCTAATTCTCCCTATTTTTTGGTGCTGCTGTTTCTAATATAATACTCTAAGCGTGTGTCACGTGTATAATGTAGGAGCTTTAGCTAGCTAGTTAGCTTCCCAACTAATACACTTAAGTGATTCATTCTGTTGGCAAATCGAGTTAAGAGTATGAAAGTAATACTTAATATTCTAGCGCCAAATACAAGCCACCAAGAAGGATTCAAGAAAGATAATATAGTTTACTCAAAATAAATGCACGTATATATATTTTTTTGAAACAAAAAGTTCCAATAAAGTGGAGCAGTACAAACTATAAAATTACTAGATAATAAAACAAAAAATTAAATTGTAGTCATTTTTGATATTACCATTGTTAGTGAAGACAATGAAAAACCTTTTACATTTAGTCCTTACAGCTGAGTAAGTTATGACAGCTCAATACTATTCAGTTAGACTTTAGCTTAACAGCTAACTAACTTGTAATCACTTATCTTACCACTTATTAACAATGTATAAAATTCACTGTAACAAATAGAGAACTCACTTTTCCTTTCACTTTTTCAATGGATTCCCAATTTCACTTTCCTCTGTTCTCTCTCTAATCTCTCTTTCTTCTCGTTAAATCAACTTTAAGACTTCTAGTACCTTTCATGATATCAAAGCTTCGGTTCTGATCTATGGATCACCACATTTCTTCCGCTACATCAACTTAGGCAGCACAGCAAGCTTCAATGACGTTAATCGCAAACTTTCCAGACACAATCAAACTGGATGAAGACAATTTCAAAGCGTGGAAGCGTCAGGCTCTTGCATGTGTCAAAGCAAACAAATTACAGAGTCACATCACTACAAATTCAATTTCAAGCAAATTCAATTCAGAACAAGATCGAATTGAAGAAAAAATCTCACAAGAGTTTGAAGCCTGGGAGCAACGTGATGAGTGTTTGGTCGCGTGGATGCTCTCTGCCATGAATGAAGTCTTCGTGAACAAAGTTGTTGAATATGACTATGTGCACGAAATCTAGGCGTCACTGGAAGAATATTTCACAGCCAAGCAGAAATCAAAGATACGAATGTTGAAGGCACAACTAAAGATGATCAAGAAACAAGGTACAACAGTAATCGAATACATAGCCAAAATTAACAAGACAGCCAACTCTCTATTTGTGCTCGGTGCTCCACTTTCAAAAGAGGAACATTTTGATTTTGTGCTAGGAGGATTAGATGAAGAATTTAGTGCGTTTCTTACCATGGTAAATTCAAGAATTGACTCGATGACTGTCGGTGAGCTAGAATCCCAGCTTCTTGCACAAGAAGAGGTAAATGAAAGATTTAGAAAACCAGATCTCACCATGGTGCATGCAAATCTAGCTCAAAAAGATTCTGGATCAAGCAAAGCAAGTAGTGAATTCTCAGCAGCAGAAGAGTCCTATAAAGGCTACTATGCAAGAGGACAATCGGGAAGGCGAGGCAGAGGACGAAACTCCAGAGGAGGTAGATCTTGGTGGTCAGGAAGCAAACCCCAGTGTCAACTCTGTGGAAGGATTGGCCACACAGTCTGGCAATGCTTTCACCGATTCAACCAGCACTATCAAAATCCCCAACTTCACAACCCTAATGGTGGCCCTCTACCACCAAACAGTGCGTTCCATCAGCAAACTCCTCATGCTCACCCACAACCCCTCTATCCACAAAATCAACAATCAACTACTAGCACTCAGAATCCTCCTCTTCAAGCACTGCTCGCCTCAAACAATTTTGACAATGGCTGGTACCCTGACTCTGGAGCATCTCATCATCTCACATTCGATCAGATGAACCTACTCAACAGCTCAGAATACCAAGGACTTGAACAAGTGTTTGGAGGTAATGAAAAAGGTATGAGTATTGCTAATATTGGGAGATCTATCATGCATGCATCTATGTCAAACCAATTTTTCAAACTCCAGAACTTGCTTCATGTACCTACCATTTCAAAAAATTTAATCAGTGTCTCAAAATTTGCACTGGACAATGGTGTGTTCTTTGAGTTTTGGCCTTATGTGTGTGTGTTGTTAAATGCCAGGAGTCCAAGAGGATTCTACTCCAAGGCAAACTTAAAAATGGATTGTATAGGTTCATTGACATCCAGATACCAAGTCACATATGGAAGCCAAATAAAACACAAGCTTCACAAGCTTCTAATGCTGAACAAGAAAAGAAAATAAATGCAAACACTATCACTATGGATAAGAGAGCACAGAATGAAAGTAAAAGAGCAACAAACAGCAATAATGAGAAAAGAAAAAGTGAAATAGAGGAAGGAACAGATAGAAGAATATCAAATTGTAGTAATAGTATAGAAAGGAGTAACCACATCACTACACACCAAGTTGCCAATACCAGTAACTTGTGTAATAATACAATTAGGAATGTTGATGTTGATACAAGCAGCTTGTATAATAAAGTAGTGAATTTTGGTATACCTGAACAATCTGATGTAGTACATCTTGATGCACCTACACAACTTGTACCTTTTGCTTTCTTTAATTCAAATAAATCTGCTGCTGATATGACTGTTGCTGATTATCATAGCCCTGCTCACTCCAATTGTGATAGTTTTGTCCATTCTTCTCGTGATATTCCTAATAAATCTGCTGTTGTGGCTGTAACTGAAAGAACTACACCTAAATCTATTGTTGCTGCTTGTGCATTTCTCACAAATTCCACTGCCAATAATGCTACTGATAGCCTTAATGATGTTACTAATGATCCTCCCCCCAACCTGCTGCACCCTTCCACTACAGCCAATCCCCATAACCAAAACATAAAAACCCCAACTAACACCCTTAGCCCTTTTGACCTATGGCACATAAGACTTAGTCATCCCTCCCAAAGAATCACCAAAATTGTCCTTAACCAAACACAACATTCCCTTTTCTCTTCCCAACAGCACCCCGGCCTTTTGTGAACCATGCACCATCAACAAAATCCACCAACTCCCCTTTCCACAATTCCACTCCCAATACACAAAACCCCTCGAGCTAGTCTTCTCTTATCTCTGGGGACCCTCACCTCAACCAAGCAAGTCCAGATTCAAATACTATGCATGTTTCATTGATGCCTTCAGCAGATATACTTGTACTTTTCTTCTCCAAAACAAATCCCAAACATTCTCAGCCTTCCGCCAATATAAAGCCCTTATTGAAAACAAAACTGAACAAAAAATCAAAGCCCTTCAAATTGACAATGGAGAAGAATACATGTCAAACACCTTCAACCAATACTTAAGAGATCAAGGTATACAACACAGACTTACCTGTCCCCACACACATCAGCAGAATGGCTGTGTGGAAAGGAAACATCGACACCTGACCAAAACCTCCCTCACCCTACTATCACAAGCATCCCTACCTCTCTCCTTCTGGGATGAAACTGTCCTCACTGCAACCTACCTCATAAATAGGTTACCAACCCCAACCTTAAACCTCACGTCTCCTCTAGAGACCCTATTCAATACCACACTAGATTATCAATCCCTAAAAGCCTTCGGCTGTGCCTGCTACCCTTGGCTAAAACCATACAACAAACACAAACTAGATCATAGGTCCACCAAGTGTATATTCATAGGTTACAGCCCTGATCACAAAGGGTACAAATGCCTGTCCCCATCAAGAAGAGTTTACATGGCAAGAAATGTCATCTTTAATGAACTTGATTTTTCTTACCCATCATTGTTCAAACCACAACACTCCTCAACCACACCAAAAACACCCTGAATACCACCCTGTACCTACACTTTCAAATCACCCTGCATAGACATTCATGATGCATCTCCCACTAATACCAATGCCATATCTAATTCATTACAAACTGCACAAATTCATGTCATTGATTCTGAGTCTGAAACTAACCTTGTTAGAAGTGCAGATTCCTTTGAAATTGTCCCTTTGCAGGTAAAAATTGGACCCCATATACAACCTGCAACTGCCATCACAACACAAGTTCCTCAGCTGAGACCCAACACTCAACCCAACAGTGCTGTGCAAAACACACACCACATGCAAACCAGGAGCAAAAGTGGCACCACTAAGCCAAGAGTGTTCACTGCCGCATTAACCCCAAATATAGAGTCACTCATCAATCTTCCCAAATCCATCACTCAGGCCCTTGCTACCCCACATTGGAGAGAAGCCATGGAAGAAGAATACTCAGCACTGATGAAAAATAACACATGGAGACTCGTTGACCCACCTCCACACTCAACACTCATAGGCTGCAGATGGGTGTTCTGGGTCAAAAAGAACCCTAATGGCACAATTCAAAAATACAAGGTGAGACTTGTAGCAAAGGGTTTTCACCAAAAACAAGGAGTTGATTATGACCAGATCTTCAGCCCTGTGGTCAGACCTGCAACCGTTCGAGTAATGTTAAGCATTGCATTTGCCAAAGGCTGGAAAGTACACCAATTCGACTTCAACAATGCATTTCTGAATGGCGATTTCAATGAAGAAGTATACATGCAACAATCAGAGGACTTCACCACTCCAAACTCGCACCAGGTCTACAAGTTAACGTTCTCTCTATGGCCTCAAACAGGTCTCAAGGGCATGGTTCACAAAACTCAGCTCTACTCTCCTCAAATTCGGCTTTGCAAGCACCAAATCAGATGTCTCTCTTTTCACTAGATTCACCCCTTCCTCAGCAGTTTACATCCTAGTTTATGTGGATGATATCTTGGTAACTGGCAACTCAGAATCAGAAATTAGCTCCATCATGACCCAGCTCCACAGTACCTTCTCCCTCAAAGCCCTGGGTGAAATAAACTACTTCCTTGGCATTGAAGTCAATCACAGCAGCAACGGGACAGTAACATTAAAGCAAACTAAGTATATTCAGGATCTTTTGAAAAGAGCAAAAATGAGTGATGCTAAATCTGTGCCCACTCCTATGACCTCCTCTCTCAAGCTCTCAGCCTTTAGTGATGGCAGTTTCAACAATCCTACACTATATAGATCAATAGTTGGAGGCCTGCAATATGCTACGATCACAAGGCCAGAAATTTTCTTCTCGGTTAACAAAGTTGCTCAATTTCTCCACAACCCTCTTGACTCTCACTGGAAGGCTGTAAAAAGAATCCTCTGATATCTCTCAAGCACAACCAAGTATGGTCTAAGGTTCAGAAAGTCCACAAACTTCAGAGTTTATGGTTTCTGTGATTCGGATTGGGTGAGTGACATTGATGACAGGAAGTCCACCAATGGGTATGAAATCTACCTAGGCCCCAACCTGGTATCATGGGCAAGTAGGAACCAATCTGAAGTCTCAAGAAGCAGTACAGAAGCAGAGTTTAGAGGCATTGCAGATACAGTAACTGAGATAGTCTGGTTGCAAAACTTACTCACTGAGGTCAGAATACCATGCTCTACTAAGCCTGTAGTATACTATGACAACCAAAGTGTTGTTCTTCTATCTGCCAACCCAGTCCTACACAATAAATCAAAGTACTTCGCTCTTAATCAGTCCTTCGTAAGAGATTTTGTCACCAAAAAGGAGCTCTTCATTCAGCATATCTCAGCACAAGACCAACTGGCAGACACACTCACCAAACTCCTCTCAGCAGCATCATTTCTCAAGTTTCGGAATTTACTTAGAGTATTTGAAGCAGGCCCGTAGAAAGCCCTTGATTTGAGGGGGCATGATTTGAGTGGGCATGTTAGTGAAGACAATAAGGAACCTTCTACACTTAGTCCTTACGGCTGAGTTAGTTATGACAGCTCAGCACTATTCAGTTAGACTTTAACTTAACACCTAACCAACTTGTAATCACTCATTTCACCCCTTACTAACAATGTATAAAACCTACTGTAACAAACAGAGAACTCACTTTCCCTTTCACTTCTTCAATGGATTCCCAATTTCACTTTTCTCTGCTCTCTCTCTAATCTCTCTTTCTTCTCGTTAAATCAACTTTAAGACTTATGGTATCTTTCAACCATCAATAACTAAAAGGATCAAAATTAATCTATTTTTTGTAATTTTTAATCGAGTTGTTGATAATTCTCGTAAGATCTGCTTCTTAATTCCTTAATATCTTTTCAGTCAAATATTTCAGACGATAGCACAAAATTCATCAACAGATAATAAACCGATAAACTTCTCTGTTCACCTTTAAATCGCATCTCAGATAACTCTTCAACTTATTTCATTCTAACCAACACCCCAAACAATGCAACTAGACGTATAGTTTTGTTAGCTTTAGTTGTTTCAGAAAATTATATTTTTTTAAAGTCAAATCATTGTATTGTAACAAAATTAACCTAGCTAATTGGCAAAACATAAATAAATAAATAATTTAATTGGACGTCATTTATTACGAAGCCGCCAAGAATGAAGTCAGATCCTGTTGTGCAAATTTAAATAATAATAAACTAAACAAATTTAAAAATATATATTACTTAGTAAAGAGATTTGTGATCTTATATTGCGTAGTTGATGATGGGCTTGTGTCTACAAAGACAAGAAGAACACGAAAAAGTTGGTGAACCTCTGGCAATTCCATGCAGCCCTAGTGGCCCTTCAAGTTATATTTGAAAAAATAAATAAACTTATAAATAAACATTTTGATTCCTGACCAAAAGACAAAAAAAAAAAAATGATTAACTAACCATCAGGATGTTAATTAAATTTAATCCTATTTTTATATAATTCTATATTATCATTATTCTATAAATTTGCACAATTGGAATTTGGAACCTTTAAATGTTATAATTTTTTTTTACATGTAAACCTATTTATTATTAATTACTGCTGTTTTTCTCACGTAGATAGTTGAAGGGACTGTTTTGGTTATACTTCTATTTTGTTAGAAAATTTTATTTTTGTTATTGTTATTAATTCAAGAATGAAGTACTACTTATTGTAATTTTATATGTTTGAGTGGTGGGGAAGGAAGGTAGTGTTTGGAAGAAACCTGCTCTACATTATTCCTTCAACCTTCGGTATGAAAACCACAGTAACAATGCTTAACAAACTGCATAAATAAAAAAAAAAAAAAAAGTTATTTT
>NC_029788.2:5036903-5037900 GCF_000816755.2 Arachis ipaensis
TAATTAATATGATTATATTTATTTTTTAATAATTATTTACATAATCGATATAAAAAAATACATTTGTCATAGTAGTGTTATATATTATATTTCTTTGATTTTAACATTGTTAAAGTTTATTTTAGAAGTAATTAATGATGCGTACTATTCTTTTTCTCATTGTAAGATCTTGTCTAAACAGTGATACAAGTGATTTTTATTACTTTATATACATTGTCACTCTTTCTTAATAGTACATCAACGTAACTACTTTATCTGTACATTAAGAATAGTATTATATATTTTTTTTACCAAAAATAAAAAATTTAAATCCGTAACCTCTTAATTGAATATGAAGAGATTATTTGAATTATAATTCATTGGCAGAATAGTATTATATATACCTATATATTGTTTAAGCTTTTTTATTGGGTAAATAATGAATAATTTAACCTTTTTATTAGACCACTCATAATAGCTAGTAAAATAAGACATTATCCTTTTGAATTTGAGTCTTATTAGACAAGTCTCTAGAATAAAATTATATGCCAAGTAAGTAGAAACACATGACAACAACTAATTTTACTCTAACTACCCTTTTAGTCTAGAAAAACAGAATAGTTTGGGGATAAGCACACAAATTCTATTACTTTCATCTAGAAAGTCAGCCCTATCTCACGTTATTCACTCATTTTGGTCACAAATTGAAAATATAATTAATGAATAAAAACCAGCTTATTCTTCAAGCCACCAAAGTTGGACTTCAAAATAAATAATTAAAAAAAAAACCCTCTCATGTAAAATAAATTAATTATCAAAATGCTAGAGAATCAAGAGGGTATCTAACAAAAAATCAGCCAAATATTTTTGGATGAATCCAAAATTTTTATGTAGATGGTGCTTATGCTAGGTATTAGGATATTTTTTTTACTAAGTATCAAAATGTTTCTTTTTCATACTAAATGGATATTCTTTTATATATTTTATAAATTTTTTTGTATATTAAGAATCAGAATTG
>NC_029788.2:5038002-5042303 GCF_000816755.2 Arachis ipaensis
TTTAAAGTGAAAAACAATTAATATTAAATATTATAAATTAAAAACAAATAAAATTAAATTAATTAAATTATTTATTTTTTTGACTGATCACCTCTTAATTTCATATACTTTTCCATTAATTATTTGACCCTAGAGAACCCTTTGACACACTCCAAAGAAATTAAAGCCATGTCATCAATTTAAACATCTCAATTCAATTCATCACTTATAAGTTATAACCACCTTATTATCCCTCTACAAAGAACTCTCCATAGCACCCTTCTTTAATTTTTTCCCTCCTAAAACTTTCTTCTTTTCCCTCTCATAAACATAAACACAAACACATAGAAGACACAAAAAACTAACATGGGAACTTTGGTGGGACATGTAGCACCAGGTTTTGGGTTCATGCTAATAGGTTTATGGCATCTCTTCAACCACATCAAGCTCCATGCCATTAACCCCAACAACTACACTTCTCCACCATGGTTCCCAACTTCAAGCTCCAAGTACCTTGAGCTCTTCCTCATCATGTTTGGCTGCACTGCTTCCATATCCATGGAGCTCTTCATCGGCCCCGACCGCCACCAACCCTTCGACCCTGACGGCACCATTCCCTCCAACCACCTCCACAACTTCGAGCACTCCTCCATCTCCATGACCTTTTTTGTCTACGCCGCCTTCGCCATCGTTCTCGACAAACTCAACATCCAAGCTCAACATAGCATTACTCAGTTGATTGGAGCCATAGCCTTTGGTCAACAACTCCTCCTCTTCCACCTCCACTCTGCGGACCACATGGGCCCGGAGGGTCAATACCACATGCTCTTGCAACTTCTTGTCCTTATTTCTTTATTAAGTACCCTTTTGGGAATTGGAACGCCGCAGAGCTTTTTAGTAAGCTTTGTGCGTTCCATTAGCATATTCTTTCAGGGAATATGGCTTATGACTATGGGATTCATGCTGTGGATCCCAGGTTTTATTCCGAAAGGATGCTTTATGAATCTCGAGGAGGGTCACAAGGTAGTTAGGTGTCACGATGACATGTCACTTCATCGCGCCAACTCTCTTGTGACCATCCAGTTCAGCTGGTTCTTCATTGTTGTCACCGTTTTCGCGGTGTCTTTGTACATAGTTTTGGTCAAATTTTACAAGAACAAGATCGAGTATTTTCCTACCAAGAACGAGGAAGAAGAAGAGGAAGAGGAAGACGAGTCAAGCGAAGACCTTGAGTCTCCAAAGAAGAACATAGTTGGGAACTCCATGAGGTTCATCCATGTTGGAAAGCCGTATTCATCGCTTGACATTGAAAGGTAATAAGATTTGAAATACATGGCTGTAAATTGCGGTCACAGTCAATTGCTGTAATAAGCCGCAACAGCAGCAATATTGAGACATGAAGCTAGCAAATTAAACTATGAAGGATTACTTAGGTTTGTGGTCCCATAATATGTCAAACTCCATATTTTACATTCATTTTATTTTTTTTAAAAATAAATAATTATTTGTACCTATAAAAGATGAAAACGCTGACATATGTATTTATACTAGATCGAAATTAAATTTGTACTCACCAAGATACTCTCTGTGTGACAAAAGTATCTGTTTTTAAAGAGTTGGAGTGCCAAGTAGTTTACTTTCGATTTAGTGTGGATACATATGTCAGCATTTTTATCTTTTATGGATACAAATGATCATTTATTCTTTTTTTATAGTGTATATACATAATGATAGAAATTCAGATTCAATTATTTTCAGGTGAAGTTAATACTTATAAATCGTTAAATAATTTAACAAATTTGATTAAATTATTATTTAACGATTTTTAAATATCAACTTCATATAAAATTAATTGTACTTGAGTTTTTATCATCCACAACTTTTAAGTTAACATCATATAAATTTTTTAATTGATGGCTAGTTTGTTAATTAAATGAAATATATGTTGTTAACTTAAAGCCTATATATTATGTGGAGATATAAAACAAGTGTAAATTTTGGGTGACGTTGTAATTAGTGGTGATTAGGTGGGTTGGTTCATGGTACAATACAATGTTTGTTTTAGTTTTTCTTTTTCCCGGGCATTGGGGAAAAGAGATTAAATTAATTAAGCCAGCTGAAATTAATGTGATTGGCTTAATTAAACTTGTGCGTGTGGATTACAATATTACATACACGTCTATATATTTTGTTTAGAAGGTGACATTTATTTGATTTGATGGTTTGTGTCTTGATGATGATGATTGCTAAAGTATTATCAATGTATATATACATGTACGTATTCCGTGGAAATATCAAAGAAATTTCCTCTATTGATTTATATGGGTTATCACTTATGGCCAACAGTATTTGATTTGTTGTATTATGTTCTTTTCTAATTTCTTGGGTACATGGATATGATTTTAATTTGCTCGCTGTTTAATTTAAGGTATCTATTCCAATGAAGATTTAATTATTATTATTATGTAAAGATACATCATTTTAACTATTAGATGATAGATTGTAAGACTTGATTTTATTTGAAGTAAAAATGTTATTTTTATTTAAAATGTTGCTAAATAAATAAATTACACTTTTTAAACAAGGATCATCATGAGAAGATGTTTTTGGCATCTTCATGAGAGTAGTTGCCTTCAGAAATATCTAAGTATCTAAGTATCTAAGAATTTGAACACCTGAGACCAACCAACACTCAATTTTTGTGTGCTTCTATAATAATTGCCTATATATTTTGATATGTAAATCCAACTAATTAAGACATAGATATAGAACAAAAAAGCACTTATTAAGTCCCTCTTATCTCTCTCCATGGATTCTTCTCTACTCTTCAACTTATTATCAGCATTTATCTCCTTAATTGTAAAAATATTATCTTTATTTAAAATATTACTAAATAAATAAATTATACTTTTTAAATAAGAATCATCATAAAAAAATTGTTTTTGGCATCTTCATAAGAGCAGTTACCTTAATTTAATTTGTACCTGTTTGGCAGTTTGAGAATGGTAGCAAATGGGTTTGTATCTGTGGAAGAAACCTTAGGCAGTGGACCCATGGTTTTAGTTTTTTTTATCGCCTTATAATATATGCTTCGCATTATTATATGGAGACATTTGTATATATTAAGATAATTAATTATATGCCACTGAGTAATAGCTCAAATGGCATAGTCTCTCCATACTCAATTAAGAGATTGTGGATTCGAATCTTCTATCTTTTGGTAAAAAAAAAAAATTAATTATATATAGGGGCATTTACGTCTTTGAAAAGGGGATTAAAAAGAAATCAGGTAAAAAAAAGAGAATTAGCATTAAAAACATAAAGTTATATTCGCTAATAAATATATATATGAAGCAGATCACATCACTCTAAATAATGTGATTATTAAAAAAGTAATTAAGTTACGTTGATTTGTTTGGATAGTGACATTTATCTAAACTAATATTTTAGAATTTTTAATTTGTTGTCCCTTAGCCTAGTACCAAAGTAATTAGTTAACTGTTCATAAGTAAAGACTAAGGAGAAGAGAGGTAAAGGAATTGACGTATACAAGGTGAACATATTATTTCGGAATGTTAGAGAAAATGAATTTGTATCAATTCACATTTTTTTTAACAAAAGATAAAGAGACTTGAATTCGTAATTTTTAAGTGAACATAAAAAGATTATACTATTTGAGTTATAGTTCGTTGGCTATCAATTTATATCCTTCCTAATAATAATAGATAAAAATTAAATAGAGACTATATATTCCATTTAATTGTAGTTAAAAATAAGAACTATAATGATATATTATTTTAATATAGGACATAAATAAAAAATTTATAATTTATTGATAGATAAACAATATATAAAATTGATCTTTTCAAATATTTTTAAAAATATATAAGTTATAATTTATTGATATAAAATTATAGATTATGTATCTATGTTTCTCTTATTTGAGCCAGCTCGTGAGCTCAAGCCAGCTCGTGAGCTTTTGGTGAGTCGAGCTTGAGCTTAAGAAATAAGCTCGATTGTTAATGAGTCGAGTCGTGAGCCAACCTCAATTTTCGTGAGCCGAGCTTGAGCTTGGTCTAGCCCGACTCAGCTCGGCTCACTTCCAGCCCTAGTTAACACATATCATTCTTTTGCTTTATTATTGATACATTATATATTATGCTTGTAATGGAGTAGATTCTTGTATAATTATATTATGGTAATTATGTAAGTATTATTAAAATTAAAATTATATTTTTTTCAAATAATTTTTTAAGAAGTATTGTTTAATAATAAAAAATTATTATTTTAAATTTAATAATATTTTTTTAAAATACCATTAT
>NC_029788.2:5051445-5060529 GCF_000816755.2 Arachis ipaensis
TAAAATTGTAAAATTGTGATAACACGTAATTGAATTGACGCATAAAATTTCTTGTATCTAAATTAAATACATGATCCTTTAATTATGTATTTAAATGACTTTTATAATAATAAGTTTGAAAATGGATTATTTTTGCTTATTTGACAATTGAACAAGTAAATAAAAAGATTTTGGTTTTGGTCTCGTCATTAGTTTACTCCATTAAGTGTTGACATAGAAAATTAATTGGTGACATGACAAGCTAAAATGTTGATTTAGCAAGACACTACACATGATATTTTAACAAGATGTAAGACCAAAGTCTTTTAAATTTTACTAGATCAAAATAAAAAATATTTTATAAATTATTCAATTATATTTATTTTTTAAAATAAAGAGATAAAAAAATATTTTTTAAAATTGTGATAACACGTAATTGAATTGACGCATAAAATTTCTTGTATCTAAATTAAATACATGATCCTTTAATTATGTATTTAAATGACTTTTATAATAATAAGTTTGAAAATGGATTATTTTTGCTTATTTGACAATTGAACAAGTAAATAAAAAGATTTTGGTTTTGGTCTCGTCATTAGTTTACTCCATTAAGTGTTGACATAGAAAATTAATTGGTGACATGACAAGCTAAAATGTTGATTTAGCAAGACACTACACATGATATTTTAACAAGATGTAAGACCAAAGTCTTTTAAATTTTACTAGATCAAAATAAAAAATATTTTATAGTGACCAAAATAAAAAAATATATTTTATAAGCAACAAGAACTTTTTTAAGAATAAAGTTTATTTATGAATGCAAAATTTTTATTATTATAATATTAACATGCTAAGAAAACTTTATCTCTAAAATCATACAAGCAAAAGTATTTGCCTGAACCCGGAATGACAATGTAAACTAGATAGTACCAAACTTCTTTTTCTTAATGAAATGAAATAAGTTCTAAACAAATTGAATGTGTGTGAGGGATTCAAAACTTATTGCATTAAGAAAACCTCAAATCTGAATATTATTACGTAAAAAGCAACAATAAATGAACATTGTGACTTCATAGTGTGAATGAATTCCTATGTTCATATTAGAAGATGTAATATAAATAAAATAATTAATAATATTATATTATTTTTAAATTTTTATTTTAATTTATGTTATTTATGTGATGATGGTTATATAAGTTTTAAAATTTAATTTTATTTGTTAAATTTTAATAATTATAATGACGAGACGGATACCTGCAAGGACGGGTTAGGATTCAATTTTTTATTACCTGCGAGTAGAAACAGAATAGGTTCTATACTGGTTATTATAAGAAATGACAGGGTTAGGTAGAGCAAAAACCTGCCCCATTTCCATCCCTACTCATGCCTCATTTACCAAATTGACAATGATGTTTTCATGCACATGCCAACAACCGTAACAGCTCTAACGAATAAGGTACAAAAGCATCCAAATTCACATTCTTAATAACTAAGTAAAGATTATACTCAAAAACAAATTAGTCCTTTTGAAACTTCTTTTTAGTTACAACTTTACAAGCATTAGTCCTTTTCACAGCATTTATAATCAGCTTTATTCACCCTTACTCATTCCTAAACTTTTCACCATTCATAATGGTCCATCTAACTGTCCTTCATGTTCTTTAGTCAATGAATTTTTGTGACATAAAAATGTCCTTTGATAAACTATAACTCACACTACCAAGTTGCCTCTTTGTAAATTATGAGGGGGTCGAAGACCAAGAAGTGAGTTATTTATCAGCCAAGCATTCTATTCTTCTTACGGCTAGATCCAATCTCTTGGTCTCTGCGGAAAGTAAAAAGAATTTAAAGTTCTTCCTTTCGGGAAGGGAAGATTAGGAAAATCCTATTGCAATTTTCTCCAGACTCCCGGAAAAGCATGAAAAAAAAGGCTCGAATGGTACGATCCCGCCGTCACCCCAAAATGAAAGGGGCGATCTCGTAGTTCTTGGTCTGTGAAGATACGTTGTTAGGTGCTCCGTTTTTCTTTTTCCATTGAGGCCGAACCTAAACCTGTGCTCGAGAGATAGCTGTCCATATACTGATAAGGGATGTAACTGTATAAGCAAAGGCAGAAACTTGCAAATATAGCAATAAACTATGCCTCAATCTGCAATTTTAATCTTCTTAAAATGTGGGGCAAGAGTGTTCTCACAATTTTGTGCCAAGACCATGTTAAGGTCCACAAAAGGCAGGATCAATTTAGACATCACATTACAAATATCGTTAACTTAGAAGATCCAAATCCAAAAACAAGGAAAAGCACTCTTTAAAGCAAGTGTGAGACAGAAGCATAATTTTTCTTTTAACAATAAAAGTAACATTATACCCTTTAGGTGCGGTCCTTCCCCAGACTTTGTGCATGGAATGTCCTTTTTTATTCTGCTCAAAAGGAAAAGTTATCACAAAGAATAGAATCCACCTGAGCATTGTTATTTGACAATAACATATCTAGCCACCTAAAGGTGTCTCTACCATGATTTGTCTAATTATAGGCATCCAAAGTCTAAAAAATAAAGGAGACTTCACTCCTTATCTCCTATACCTCATGTTTTATCTCGTTCTATCATCGTATCTTGTTGATTTATCAACCAACAAAGCAAACTAGTAGCCTAATGAAGAGCAGTTGAAAGGAAATGTCACAGTTTGAATGTTTGATGTATTGACTCCAGTGATTCTGCATCAGCATGATTGATGAAACAACAGAACAGGGTAGGAGTGAAATTCAATACCAGTCCATCCATTAGCATTCAAAGCTGGACTACCAATGAATGAAGAAAAAACAGAGTTATGTGAACACTATCTACGTTATGCAATCAATATTTCTAGAAGAATGCAAATGAAATAGAAAAGTCCGGAGCAATATGGATAGTAAGAAAGGGAACACATAAATAACATCAACAGCTATCAGCATGATTTCGAAATTAAAATTTTGGTACCTCTGATTTATCAAGCTGATACAGCAAATGAGGACTATCGGATGGATGAAGGAGCAATGGTAAGAGAACGTGATCGTTTCGTGTATCAACTCCAATGATTCTGCTACTACAGGATTTTGAAGCAACAAAACAAGATTCATGGGAAGCTCTATCTCGGTGCATTAGCGTTCAAATTACATTCACCATCCAATGTATATGATCATTAATTGTAAATTAATACAATCATGTGAATGTACCAAAGGAGTGAAAGACAATCGTTGATATAGAATACATGGAGTAACCAAGAAAGTGTTGCAAGCCAGAGCAAAATTACATTTCATAAGGAAGAAAATTTTACATCAACATATAAATTATCAAAGGGCATGAAAAGCAATCATTTTACTTTTAAACTTTTCCTCTGGTTGGGGACTAAGTATCAGAGAGAACTATACCTAAACCTTCATCGTTAAAAGCATTTCTATACACAACATCTTGTAAGAAGTTGGTCCACCTTGGTTTGTATCAGCAATCTTATCATGTTTTAACTTCCAACAGTGGGAAAAAAAAAAGTAATCTACTATTCCTAATTCCCCTTAACCTCTTTCTAGGTTCCAAAGTTACAAATTACAAAATAAATTTGCAATTAACTTGAAGGAAAAGAAAACATTATTTTGATGCTCATATATAAATATATACTTGAATCAAAATTATTAAGGAGCTCTAGACAATATATAAAAACGACTCGGTGATGATTTCTAAAAGGATAACCTATCAGCATATTCATTGGATAAATTAGCAAAAACAATGTATATGGAAATTGATATCTGGTTCAACATTATATACACTCTTCATGCTTCGAAATATTCTCCGCCCATGATCCACCAGCCCAGCATGACAACAAGCACTAAGGACTCCTATAAATGTAATTGGATTGGGCTTAATACCATACCTATGCAAATCAGAAAAAACCTCTAGGCACATACTTGCATGTCCGTGTGATGCTAATCCACATATAATTGCATTCCATGCAGACACGGAAGACACAATGTCTCGAATCTGATTGAAAAATCGTAAGGCGGTGTTGATGCTCCCACATTTTGCATACATATCAATCATGGCTGTACATAAATTGTCATTCAAAGGAATGCATTCACTAGTAGTGTACTCATGGGCCCATCTTCCTTCATTCAATGCACCTAGAGTGGCAATTGCGGAAAATACACCCACCATGGTAACTTCATTTGGTTTGACCCCACTAGCTATCATTTTGTGGAAGAGATCAAGAGCCATTCTTGGTTGTTCAGTTTGTGCATAGCCAGCAATCATTGTACTCCACGAAAATACGTCTCTTTCGGGCAACTCTTCAAAGATTTGCCTTGCCTGCTCCATCATTTTATTTTTTATGAATCCAGCAATAAGAGCATTCCATGATTTTAGGTGATCCTTTACACCCACTTCAAATTGTAAATTGGCAAGGTCCATCATCCCACAAGATGAATAAAAATAGATGATCGTAGTCTGTATGAAATTGTAACAGTCAAATCCTTTCTTAACAACTGTTCCATGCAATTGCCGACCTTCGCTGACTGCTGTCTCACGACCACATGCTGAAACCAAATTAACAACCATGACTTCATTAGGCCCTATTCCATTCTGAAGCATTGCACGATACATCACCAAAGCTTCATGCAAACAAGTTGCTTGGATGCAACAATCGATCATCGTCCCCCAAGAAACAACATCCTTATCAGGAATCCTCTCAAACAACTCCTTGGTCATCTCAAGATGCCCCGCCTTTGAATACCCATTCAAAATCACATTCCAGGACACCAAATTAGGCTCAGGCATCTCATCAAACAGCCTCCTCGCTTCCCCTAAACCCAAACAACCACAATAAGCATGCATCAAATTAGTCGAGACAACTACCTGCCCCTCAACAACCAACTTAATAATCAATGCGTGAACCATCCGGCAGTTCCATATCTCACCAAAATGTAAGCAAGCAGACACTACATTCACCAAAGTGACCTCATTAGGGACCACACTGTGATCCATCATGTCCTTAAAAACCTCAAGGGCATCCCCAAAGCAACCATTTTTAACAAGACCCATTATCATGGTGGTATAGGATACAAAACCTTTACCAGGCATTACGTCAAACAGTTGGCGGGCACAGCCAATTTGGCTAGCTCTCATGTACCCAGACACCATGATATTACAAGAAACAGGGTCCAACGTAGGACAAGCCTTAAAGAGCAACTGGGCATCGAACAAGGAGCCGCATTTAGAGTACATGCTGATCAAGCTGTTACGAATGAAGGTGTTGGAATGGAATCCGAGTTTGACGACCAAGGAATGGAACTGGCGGCCCAAAGGAGCGGCGGAGAATGAGGAACAACACTTGAGAGCGGAAACAAGTGCAAGCTCGCATTCGTAGTGGTTGTGGTTTTGTCTTGCATTGAAGAAGATACGAACGAAGTGTTGTGGGTCTTCTGAAGGAGGGGCTTTGGTGGCTGAAGTGGAAACCCATTTAAGTGTTTGAGGGAAGAATTTTAGTCTGAGATTCTTAGAATTGAAGACCCACAGGAGGTGAAACATTAAACTCAAAATTGGATCTTCCTCTGCAATTTTCTTGTTAAGGTCTAAGAGACAGAAACATTGATGATTGATTGTTGTTTCGCCGCCAAAGAGAAGAAAGAGTGGCACCTGATTTGGGGTTTCAAAAACTGCTTTTTTGGAGTTTAAATGAAAGAGAAAAGTTGTTTTCTTTTAACTTTTAGCCGTTGGATCATTATGATAAAAAGGATCGTCCATTGCTGGGGAAAATGGGTTTTTGCGTGAAAATTTTTGCAGAATAGATCATAAATCTTTGTCTGATAAACTGTTTGATTCTGTTCATCTTTGGAGTTTTGGATTGATACAACAACATTGCACTGGTAAGAGAGCCAAAATATTCCAAAACAAAATACTCAGACTGTGTAATCATTATCACAACCACACACTATGTTATGTCCTTATTATTTTACACTTTTTTACTCTCATGATTCAGGGCACTCATTCACGACAAAGAAAGGAAGTTTCAAATTGGCATTGAGTGAAGCACATGTTGTTATGTATATGTTCAACAGATACATGATAGTACAGTACAAACTGAGCTTTAACAAATTTTAGATTTTGTTCACGGATTTAGTTTACATAACTATTGCGTACAACTAAACTAAACATGTGTATATTCACCGCTACACACAAGAAACTAAACAATTTTATTGATGTACTAATATCTATATAAGATAATATTTTTACAGCACTGAGCGTGTATGCAAATTAAATAGTTTAGAGCCATGAAAAAATAGTACTACCTGAACTCTTATTCATTGAACCTTATGTACCACATAGACCTTAGAGTGTATTTTGTCTTCACATTAATAGGTGACAATATATACACACACCTTACCCTTTATCAACACTCAACACACTCTACATTGACATGGAATTTGTCAAACATATCATATTATAACAATCCACAAGCATAGTAGTAATTCTTATGTTTTAAGCAAACTCTCGATCAGGGAAGAGGAAAGGAGCCAAGAGAGTCCAAATGTACAATCCAGCAGTGGCCCATTCCGTGCCGATCCGCACCCACACTGATGTCCAGCCAACATCAATGAGATCGGAGCTGTCGGATGTGCTGGTCCACCCAGAGAGAAGCATGGCAGAGTACATACTAGCAAGTGCAAATATGAGGTGGAAGAATGAGTAGGAATAACTAACTGGCTTTGATTCCTTCTCCTCTCCCTTCTTTGATTTTCCTTCTTCAAGTTCTGCTTCAAGAAGAGGTTTATTCCCACCTGAAAAAAAAATAACATGCAAGTACTTGAGAAATGAGACTTACTAGAAACATATTATCATTCCAATTACAATAAATAGTAATAGGGCTATTTGAAGAGAAAAGTTTAGGATTTATTTTGGTTTCGCTTTGCTGTTTTCGTTTTCTATTATCAATATTAAAAAAACTACTGCCTTAATCCATTCTATTTCCTGTCTTTCAGAAGTTTTTCATAAGAAAATGTAAAAACAGAAAAAAATGTTTTGAAAAACAAACAGGCTCTCATTTACTTTCAAGAAGTCATTCTCTTAAATCAAAGCCAACATAGGTTGTTAAGGTCATAATTTGGTTTACTAAATGGGTTCTATAAAGGAATTGGTTTCATTTTTGAAAAGAAGTTTGTAGTTCAGAATCCTAAGAGTAGACTAAATTAATGAAAATGCCCAACACATGCTCACAAATTCCCTAAGATAAAGAGATTATAAATATTACCAGATTTTGGTGAAGATGGTGGAGATGCTAAAAGTGCAGTTGAAGATCCAGCACGAACAGCAGAATACAAGACGGATAACACCGTTGTTAGCATGCCAAGAACAAGGGTGCCTGTGCTGACAGCTCTGGACTTGTTGAGACCATTGCATTCATAGTCATGAGGTTCACTAGAAAGACCCGTATAGCACACATAGGCACAGTAAAGGGAAATCACAGATGCAGGCAGCAAGCTTCCATTCACCTGATTTCACACTCCCATTATTGATGAATATTTTGTATAAAATAAAAGAATGACAGCACGAGGTTACATGGAGTAAAACTAAGTAATCAAGCTAATTTGATTAATAAAACTCTTGAGAATTCCCAGCACCATTACATGAGCTAAATTGATGATGGGAAAACAGAGTTAGAGCAGAAAATCCGCTAATAGCATTGCAAATCAAGTCATTCGAGTATGACTCATATGAAATATGTCTGAGAAAACAGTAAGATATGTAGCATTCATTAAAAGAACGCTCTTTCAGACGACCTTAACTAACAAAGAGAAATGATGTGATCTGCTAAGCTTGAGACAAAGGACTCTCAACAAAATGGCAGAAACTAGAAAGCCAAAAACATAATCATATATCTTTTGCATTCTTGACAAGAACTATATCCAGGAACAACTTTATCATCTATTGTTCAACAAAAAATTTCTAATTCAGAAAATAGTAATGAAAACTACAAGATCCTAAGATGTTCTCCCACATAATGGAGCTTCAATAACTTACACATAGTTATATTCTTTACCTGAGGATGTAAAGCAATTACTGCAAATACAAATGCAAGGATCATGGTCATGACAAGAAAGAAGACATTGAGGCCACAATCATATCCAGAAGGGTCGAACCAGATGAACAGAATTCCTGATAGTACATAGGCTCCAATATAGCATGTGATCGACACAGCAAGTAAAGCAATGTACCTAAAAATTCTAACTTATTAAGATACAATGGTAAATAGAAATCCATCGGAAAAACTATGCAAAAAAAATTTCAGCATACCATTTCTGCTCATCTTTTGCAACCCATGCATCATTCCAAGTGTGTGTAAAGTCAAGTAAGAGAATCACTTGGATCAATAAGAAAAAGCCAGCCCCAAATTTAGATATAAACCCTGCAATATTACAAGTAAGCACATGTCAGAAAGCAGCCATCTCATGCATCTGTTGGCATATCGAACAGTATACAAATAGACACCAGTATATCATCACACAATAAAAAAAGAAGATAAAACACTAAAATAGAACAGATTACTGCCAATAGATTAACGTGTGACAATAAAGTTATAGAACATTCATTTATATATAGTGATTATAGCTAGCAGTAAGGAAGGGATGTTAAATTCATTTCTTCCCTAAACTAACCAGGAGGTATTTCCAAAGACTACACCATATAATGGTACAAAAAACTAAGTTCATTAATCAGAATAGCAATACATTTCCTACTTCAGACTCTAAACAATCATGAAAAGGAATAAAAAGCTAAAGAGTGAGGTTAGATAACTTACCATATGCTAATATTATGACATCTGGAAGGAAAAATGAAAGAATCACGAGCAAAAGCCATATCACCATTTTCACAGTCCATCCACCATGGTGCCAGGAATCACGCCTATCATTCTGGTCCTTCACACCAATCATTATAAGCGCTAGAATACTAAAAAATAAGCAATTCCCCAAGCTCACTCGAAGAACTGCTTGTATTTGATACCATTCCTTTGTCTGAGCATCAGAAGAATCTATCCCTGTAACCATCATATATAAACAAAACAGAGAGAGAGAGGGGGGGG
>NC_029788.2:5060765-5062041 GCF_000816755.2 Arachis ipaensis
ACATGTAAAGGGAAAAAAAAATTCCCCAAGTTTGAATGATCACTAATCCCCGGCACTGGGAAGTTGAAGCTCAAGAAAGCATCAACAATTTAACAGAAAGTGATTATATTGGTAAACAATAGTAAGTAATCTGTTTCTACATGCTCCAAACCTAGCAGAATTCCAAACTTTCCTCTAATAACTAGAAAATCATAAATACAAACAAGATACTAATAAATGAGGCTTCCCCCAAAGGCAAATGCAAATTCAACACCACAACTTCAACTATTCCATTTCCCAAAAACCACCAAACAACAAGTCAACAACAACAACAACAATACATCAAACTATGCCAATGCCATTCAATCCTATCTATATCGCACACAGATATTTGGTGCAGATGCATAAAACTAACCGATTTATATTAAAAACAGCTCACAAAACAACAAGAAGATTTGAAAGAGAAAGTATGGCAAGAAGTAAAGTTAGAGAAAGAATTACTGACAGGGGAGTTTCTCCAAAAGGGGAGCACCAACTTCTCTGAGAATCCATGAAAGGATGAGAGAGGCACCAAAGAGACCACAGTAACCGATCCTAGCAGATTTCTGGGAGATTCCAGAAGCAACGGAGCTGCAGAGTCCGCATGTTAGGGACGCGCAACAAGATACGCAACACGACATCGTTTTGTGATTCAGAAAGAAAGGACCTTCAAGTCTTCAACTTTGAACGAGTTTCAGGGAACCAACGAAAACCAAAATTGGAGAAGACTGGAAGATAGCTTCGTACTGTGTTAATGTGTTCTTCTGCGTTTCGCGTTTATTTCTGTCGTTTTGAACAGCGATGACTTATTCAATCTTCGCCGTTTAAGGAGTCGTTTATCGTTTGGGCTATTAGTAATTGGGCTTCTACATGCAAAAATGGGCTATTGGCCCAATCGTCTTCACGTGATATTTTTTTCTTTTCCAATCCAACAAGTATGAAATAAAAATAAACTCCTGGCCCAATATACATAAACTGAACTATAAACCCCACAAAAAATTGTAAAATGAGCTATTTATGAATTTATATTTTTTTGAGAAATTACTAAATTAGTTTGTCGAACAAATTTTTTTTATATGCCAAAATAAATATCAAACATTACATTAAAGATAGAAAAATGAACTGAACGACAAATCATCAACTATTTTGGCATTGGGTTAGCTTTTTTTAAAAAATTAAAAATAATTAATTATGTGACAATCAATTTTTGTTTAGATACTTTATCTAAAAATTAATTTTTTTGAAGATATGTATTAAG
>NC_029788.2:5062247-5076023 GCF_000816755.2 Arachis ipaensis
AAATTGATACAATTATTATAATTTCAAAATATCAAGATTGTGCTTATATTATAAGCTTTACATTATTACTTTCATTTATAAGTTATATTTAATTTAAAATTATTAGTTCTGGTTTTTTTTTATTCAAACGTTTTTTTCCCCCCTAAAAAATAGATATTCTATTTTTTTAGGGTGTTCCCAAACATGGTCTAACATGAACCAATAAATGAATGAATGAAAAATCAATTTCTTTCTCTTAATAGCCGTATACTTTTATGTTAGTGGAGCCCCAAACCTGAGTTAGTAACATCCTAAGGTATCCTTATCATTAACAATTTATCATTATCTTGATGATGTTCCTAAAGACTAGGAGCAGCATCTTCACGTGACTATTTATGGTGAATCATTTGAAAGTACACTGCACCTATCTTCTTAATTCCTCTGCCAATTCATCAACATGCACTTTCCAGTCCCACATGCTTGTCAGACTTATACCTGAGGATATATATTTGGATAATACATACTAATCTTTTAATTTGTCTTTTTAATAAATGTAACTAACTCGGGCTCATTTTTCTTTTATATTATTAACTTGTGGGTGATATTCAATCATATTTTAGTGGTATTGTGTTTTACTTTACTATGGATTTATTATGCTGGGAATTAGTTATAATGGACATGTTAAGCATAATTGTGTTTTTGAATAATATAGTTATATTATACTTGTTCTTATACTGGAAAATGTGATATTGTAGGCTTCAAGAATGTTGATGTGCGATCATTTACACCCGCCGGATCCATATAACCAAATTGTTGAGACACAGTTACGCGAGAGTGGATTTTATTATGTATCCCAAGTTGGAGTTATTAAAGGCCAGTCAGCAATGATTAATGCTCTGATTGAGAGATGGCGGCCCGAGACTCATACTTTTCATTTTCCGGTTGGTGAGTGCGCCGTGACCTTGGAGGATGTGGCGGTAATTCTCGGTCTGCCAACAAATGGTCTTCCGGTTACAGGTCCGACCATGAGTAGCTCTTAGGCATTGGAAGCCGAGTGCTTGCACCAATTTGGAATTGCACCCAGCAAGAATGACTGTAAAGGGAGCTTTATAAAATTAACGTGGTTTAGGAGTGTGAGAGATCGTATAGTGTTGAATGATGACGTGCACATGCAGATGTATGTAAAGTGTCACATAATGTCGTTATTTGGGAAAATTCCGTTTGCAGATAAGTCGGGTGCAGCGGTACACTGGAAATTTTTACCTTTGCTCCGCAACTTCGGTGGGATCATACAGTTTAGTTGGGGTTCAGCATGCTTGGCACACTTGTATAGATCATTGTGTAGGACAACTCGTGTCGACTGCAAGGAGATGGACGGTCCACTGACACTGTTGGTCAGTTGGGCTTGGATCCGGCTACCATTTCTAGCGCCGATTCCCGGCAACCCCCGAGTGTTTCCAATTGCAAATAGGTAATTTTGATTAAAGTATGCATTGAAAGAATTCATAGAAATTGTATTCTGTTTATGGTAAGATAAGTTAACAAATGAATTGTCCGTCTGCAGGTGGCATAACTGGGACCGTCAAAACTATGCCTACCGATATAAAACGCTTGCGCACTACAGGAGGTTGTTGGATGATCTACAAGAATGACAGGTATTTTGTAAAATACAAGTACCTTATGTAACTTCTTAAGTGAATTAATTGTTGTGTAATCACCTGACATGGTTCGATGTGTCCAATTTGTTTGGCAGGCTTATGGCATTGGATACATCGACCCAGACGTAATTCCTTTAGCCATCCGTCATAATTCGGTTATCTGGAGTGCCACAGTGCCACTTATTACTTTTGAATGCATCGAGTGGCATGCAACTGATAGAGTCAGGAGGTAATTTGGATTGACACAGGGTGTTTCTAGTGAAGAGCGGGATCTAGGTGCATCACACGGCGAAGTTCTAACTGGGCCTAAGAATCAAGATTGGGCCGATACGCACTCTGGGTGGGTGATGCAGTGGACCAATCGATATAGTCACACTCTATCTGAAGACTTGGAGCATTTACATTTTCCGTTGGAAATTTACATGCATTGGTACCGAGATGCATACGGTGACCACTTGCAACTATCGAATCTTGTATTTGAAGAGAATCCAGAAGGTCCTCCACCACCACCACCACCGGCACCGGAACCGGAACCGGTAGCCGTACCTCCACCACCACCGCCACCGGAACCGCCACAAGAGGGGGTTGAGTATTTTGCACCATATGTTCCTGACACGCATCCATCTGATTATTACTCAGCGTCAGTCCCGGCACATCAACAGTTTTGGGGTGGTCCACAGTTTGATTATGGAGAGTAACATTCATTCACTCAGCTGCTTGGTTTCATGGCATCGGGGTCGCACCACTCACATTCAAGTAATTACGTTGACATTCCTATCGACCATCAAGCACATTTGGGTGGTATTACTCTAGCTAGGATGTCATTGGATTTGAGATCTCGGGTTCACACTTCATCTGATAATTCTGGTGCCAGAATGTCTGTTGACTCGAGCAGAAGTGCTGAAGCGGTGGGAGGGATCATACAAAGTGGAAACCCTAGACGTATTCCGATGACTCTGATTCATGAGAGTAATAGAGCAGTTCATGATGAGACTCATAACTACCTAGTAGACCATCCAGAGGATGCGGATGATGATGAGGATGAGGATGATGATGAAGATGGGGATGAGGATGAGGATGAGGGTGATGATGAGGATGACGATGCTGCTGACGAGGATCCAGCGCCTAGTGCAGGTAACATAAACTGTTAGTAATGATTTAGGGCTTGAATTTCTATTAGTCATGGTGAACTTGTACTTATATTTGTATTTGTATTCCGGAATGAACTTGTATTTGTATATGTTGTGTTTTCATAGGTACGGCCACAAGTGAAAAAGGTAAAGGTTACAACCTTAGAGCTGATCCTCCACGTCGGAGTGCAAATCGGTATACACCATCCGCTTTTAACAGGATTGCAAAGAAGTGCAGAAAGTTATACAAAGATATGAAGTGAGCACTGAGGAAGTGAAGTTGTAACTATTTAGTTGTTGAGAATGTTAAGTAGGTTCTTACTACTATTTAAGAAATAATGTGTACTATTTACTTATTGAGTGTGTTAAGTAGGTAGTTATTGTTGACTATGTTAATTTGGTTATTAGTATTTACTTATTGAGTCTGTTAACCAGTTTGTTATTGTTGACTATGTTAGTTTGGATATTATTATTTATGTATTGAGTATGTTACATAGGTTGTTATTACTTTTTGCGTATCGAATATGCTAATTACGTTGTTAATCAGGTTTGAAATGAATACAAGCATAGGTTGGTCAATTCAAATGTCAATGTCGTACATAAAAGTAAATCCAAACGAAATGTAAAAAAAGGTAACTACCCCTATTCGGTTGGACCTGCACTCGGTCCACCAGTTTGACGACATCTACTGCGGCTGTGGCCCTCCGCACCACATTGCTTGCATTGCCTCGGGCGACGCAACATACGAGTGTCCATCTCATTCAAGAAGCGGGTCATCTTTGGCCGGCCTTTGGCTACCCATCTGAGGAACGGGTTTTCAACGAATCTAGGTCCATGATAAGCAGGCCACGTTGCCGGATTTCTCAGTGGTCGAAACCTAGCCCTGTATACTCGGCGAACTTGGTCCATCTTGTAAACGTCATTAACGTACACTTGCCAATCCAACCTCTGATTTGCACAACACGCAAGCACGTGTCGACACGGAATTCGATCAACCTGGAATTCACCACAGTCACACCGATGGTGGCGCAGGTCAACTGCATACTCAATCCCACTAGGCATCTCGCGTACTTCGAAGACTTCATTTTCTCTATCAAAACAGCTAACCTGTATGTTACCTGCTGCTCGTTGATTTGCATGCAGCTTGGTTGTAGCCTTCTCAGAGAACACAAGTCCAGCATTGATTCGGGCTTCAGCCTCGGCTCTTTTTCTAGTGAACAACTCATTCAGTCTGTAAAATGTAGCCTTAACAAGTGCAGTGACTGGGAGATTGCGTGCACCCTTTAAGACGGAGTTGATACATTCCACAAGATTGGTGGTCATATGACCCCATCGGTAACCACCATCAAATGCCAAAGCATACTGCTCACGAGGGATACGATCAAGCCAGTTGGTGTAAGCCTCACCCCGTTCCTTTAATCGTTCATAGTGCATCTGGTACTCCCTGGTCGTCCTCGAGTATCCTATGAAAAACATTCAGTCAAGTATGTCAACCATTCTATTTGATCGTACTTACGATAAATTCAAAGTTCATTCTATTCAAACTTACCAATGTTGACGATAAGCTTCTGCAGGTAAGGTGCCTTGAACTTCCTCAAGAAGTTGGACTCAATATGCCGAATACAAAACATATGGAAAGCTCTAGGAGGAGACCACGCCCCATTACTTCGTTCAATAGCTGACCTAATCGAATCATGTCGATCAGAGATAAGTCCAACACCATCACGTGTCACCACATGTTGACGCAGGTTGCTCAGAAAAAAGTGCCATGCATCAGAAGTCTCTCCCTCCACTATCGCAAATGCAATAGGCACGATGTTGTTATTACCATCTTGTGAGACTGCAACCAATAAACAACCCTTGTATTTTCCATACAAATGAGTCCCGTCCACTTGCACCACTGGCTTGCAGTGTCTGAAGGCCCTTATACAGGGGTAATAACTCCAGAAGACTCTATGTAGAACACGTATATCAGGAACTAAATCATCCCCCTGGTAAGCTGGCATTGTTTCAAAGTGAACTACTGCTGATGGCTCTTTGTGGCACATGGCCTCAAACCATATCGGCAAAGCTTCATACGATGCTTCCCAACTTCCGAAAATTGATTCGACCGCTTGCTGCTTTGCTAACCAAGCCTTGCGATAACTGATGGTGTAGTTAAACTTTGACTGGATATCAGCAATTACTGATTTCACCTTTATAGACGGGTCAACCTCTACCAACGGCTTTATTGCTTCTGCAATTGTCTTGGAATCCAGCTTCGAATGGTCTTGAGAAATAGTAGACCTGGTACAAGTATTACTTCCATTGTACCTCCTTATCTCCCAACAGTACTTCTTTTGCATTTTAGTTACCCTGATCAACCAGTCACAACCATTCCCATATTCTGTACATTTTGCATAGAATGTCGTCAGTTCCGACTCATATACCCAATAGTCCACACCTCTCCGGATGGTGTAATCTTTCATTGCCTTGATTACTGCCTCCCTTGAACTGAATTCCATCCCCACTGTGAACTCACCATCCGCCACAATAGGAGGGGCTGCATACAGCAAAAGTAATAAATGCTTCATTATGTACTCAGTAACAAGTCTTTTATTACAACTCAATTAATAAACACACTTTACTATGTAAGATTGTTATAGTCTTATTTTTTGCTATTCCATCTACGTAAACAACAACTAAATATCATTCACAACAAAGAACTATTAATTAATAAAAAAATCAAACGCTATGGTCACAAATGCCTGGTCACATATCACATACATTACTCATCTAACTTATCGATCTGCTACTTCAGAGATTCACATAGCCACCTAGGTTTACGCACCTGGATTCATATATTGCAGAAACTCCGGTGCGTGCATAGCCTCCAAATCCAACGACCGCATGAAAGAAGGCTCCTGAAACGGATGCGGGTTTGCTAGTGCATTTGCAACTTCCGCCACATCTGCGTTCATGGCGCCGCCAGCTTCTTCTTCGTCCTTACCTGGACCGACGATCTCATAGTTACTTTCAAATTCATCTTTGCTTTCACTATTATAATCTTCCAATTCAATGTTACGGTTCGCTTCAGATTGCTCAAACTCAATATATAACTCGATGCACGACATTCGGTTGCGATTTTCCATGTACACTGAAAACATTTCCTGCATACTCGCTTCGTCCATCACATACTTGGTCTGAAATTGAACAAACCCACCAAATACAGATAAAGGATACCTGTACAAAATACACGATATTCTCCTACATCTTCGAGAATCTATCTTCTCACAAATCACACCTTTTAACTCCTCAAATGACAACGTAAACGGAATAACAACATCAACCGGATTCTCACACACAAATTGAACTCCCTCATATGTTTGTAATAAGATATTTCCGTAATAATAAATCTTCAATACAACTCTATCATCCATAACACTAACTATTCTCAACCTCACAGAAATTTTTTTTACAGAAATAAGGGAGAAGAATCAGAGAAGAGAAGAGAGGAGAAGAGGATGAACATTAGCTGACGAGGAAGAAATGGGGCTTCTGTGATACCACCATCCGCTTTTTGTATGGACAAACGGCAAATCGGAGGGACCGACCGCTGCACCCCAAATCGGTGGGTTCGATTGGTGCGCCCCGACTAAAATAAAATTCTCTGCCTCCAGTAATCGGTGGGACCGATTACTGCACTCTTTGCTCATGTCTTCCAGCACCCACAAATCGGTGGCACCGATTTAATACCCTTTAGCCTCTACCTTGCACAAATCGGTGGCACCGATTTCACACCCATCAACCTCTCCCTCCCACAAATCGGTGGGACCGATTCCTCGCAGCTTCAAATCGGTGCCCCTGATTTCTTCCCCCAAAATTCCAAAAAAGCAACGCCGTCATAACAGTGTAAATCACCCTTAATCATCATATCCCAGCATAACTCACACCCCCCAAATCATATCTAAAAAAATCAGCCAAAAAAAAAACGTCAATGATATTTTGTTTGAAGTCATATTTTTAAAATGGAGGATGGAAAAACATATAACATTTTTCTGTAGTTATTAAAAATCTCCACAACGGTGTTAAACACAGATTTTTGACTATTTTGGTAGATTATACCGATTTCGGCCCAATATTAAAAATAAAAAACCCACTAACTCATGCTCAAACTTACACTTTTTAATTTTAATATGGAGGGAGAAATGGTGCAGGATGGCGTTATGGAATGCATGGGTGCTTTACGCAGATGTGGTGTCAGGATCAAAGAAATCGAACGATCCGATTTAAGGCTAGATAATCGAACGGTGCGAATTAAGAGGCACAAATCGGATCGTCCGATTTGCGTCCTCCCAACTACGTGTCGTGCATGTGTTGTCCCCCACAGCGGTGCCCCTTATACCAACCTGCCCTCTTTTCTAAATGGACTCTTTTCTATCCACTCAGCCACTATTTTTTCTCTTCTTCTTCTTCTTCACCACTTTAATTTCTTCTTCTTCTTCGGTTAAAAAAAATTACAATGCCAAAGAAACAAAAATGTAAAGATATTGATCGTTCTAAACTTTATATTATCAATTATCTCTGTCATTCTGATTATGTAAGTTTGTTTTTTAAATTTTTTTATATTTTAAAATTATTATTATCATTGTTAGAAATTTAAGAATATATGTTTAAATAATAGTTAAAAATATATATGTTTAGATTTAGTTAGTGAATATTTTAATCAATAATAATGTTTGAATTAGACTAATATGATAGATTAGTAAAAAATATATATTTAGAATTTTTTAATTAAATTTTAATAAAAAAATTAAAAATGTGAATATTATATTAAATTAGAATAGAGCTCATTAAAACGAAAATTTTGACACAAATTTTAAAAAATTTGGTCTAAGATTGGACCGAAGGGTGACCGAGCACGTATAAATTCTCGGGAATGGTAACCCTCGTTCAGTAAAGTTATATATAAATGTATGAATTATGAATGAAATGAGAAAAAGCTATGCATAGACTCATGAGAATGCGCGACGGGGGACAGTCCAAGGGTTTTGGACTTGTCGGGTTGGCTTGATAACCGACAGATGAGCCTCATCATCCATAGGACAGGCATACATCATGTGCATTTTGTTTGTTTGTTTGCTATGCATTACTTAGGAATGCCTAACTGAATATATTATGTTAATTGCTATATTTGCTACTTGCACTACTTGTCTCCTACCTATGCTTGCAAATTATCTGTTTGTCTGTCTTTGCAAACTCACCGGAGATAGATGAACGGAAGAAAGGGGGACATGTTTAGTGTTAAGATGAAGTTTAAGCTGAGTTTAGATTTTCCTAGATAACTACTCTTTTTATGGTTTCTGTTTAGTACTTTAAGCTTTGTAATCTGAGTGTCGGCGTTCTATGATTGCCTTTGGCATTCCCAATACCTTATATCTTATATGCGTGACATCTTTACCATGCTGAGAACCTCCGGTTCTCACCCCATACTGTGTTGTTGTTTTTCAGATGCAGGTCGAGAGGCTCCTTAGTAGACGTCTGGACTTCTGTAGCGGAGCGGTTTCTGGGTTTTTTTTTTATGTATAGTTTATGTTTATATATGTACTTAACTCTCCGAACAACTACTTTATTTTGTACCTCTTAGAGATTTATGGAGAATTAGAGTTTATCTTTGTATTTTGAATTTTGGGGTATGTATATATGTATGTAAATATTCTTCGGTCAGCTTTAGCTTTACAGGCTACGTTAGGAGCTTGTTATTTTGTATTTTTGGCCCCCCTATTCCCACTTTCGGTTTGTTTATACCTTTGATCTTTAGTTTTTTTTGCACGCAAGTAATCCAGTCTTCTGAACGTTGCGCTTTTTATTTTGCAATTTTGAATTATCTGTTTTTCAAGGCTCCTAGTATACTATCTCCTTTTCACTATTATTATTATATATATTTTATTTTAGAGGTCGTAATGCCACACCACCTCTATTTTACGACTTAAGCTTATTCTAGAGTTTAGTAAACTGGATTTAGTAAAGTCAATTTTTTTGGTATTTTTAATAATTAATAATTATTGTTAGATACTTAATTAACATATTTTGTGTAGTTAAATTTAGAAATTTTTTAATAATGATAGCTAAATAATTAATAAATTAATTGTATTTATGCATGCATGCAAGTTACTAAATTAGCTAAACCTATGGTAAGTTTAGCATTAGTCTAATAAATTAATTACTATTATTAGAAAATTATTAAGAAATCAATACTAACATAAATAAATATTCATATGTCGAAGCAATATTCACAATATTAATATTTATTTTAATATTAATATAAAAAATCAATACTCACTACATTAATATTAATATAAAAAAATTTACATCAATTTATTATCTCAATTTTAACAAAATAAAAACATAAACACATAAATAAATACTAATTAATATTTAACTAAATCAATAACTAACTAAAAAAATTATTATCTTAAATTTAACTAAATAAACACATAAAATAATGTTAATTAAGTATATTTTCACATGTCACGTAACTATTTGGTCCATCGATCAATATAAATTATTACAAAATTCTAATCCTTCGTATAAATATAGGCAATTACGTACCTGCATTCATATATTTCGGGAACTCCGGGACATGCATGGTTTCCAAATCCAAAACTCGCATGAAAGATGGCTCCTCAAACGGATGTTCGTTTGCGAGTATATTTGCCACGTCTGTCACATTTACATCCATAGTGTCGTTACCTTCATCTTCGTCTCCGTTTGGACCAACAATTTCGTAATTGCTTTCAAACTCTTTCTCATTGTCACTATTGTAATCTTCTCGTTTAATATTTCGGTCGGCTTCAGATTGTTCGAACTCAAGATATCTGAGCGCGACTTTCAATGTACATTGAAAACATCTCTTGCATGCTCGCTTCATCAATTATATATTTGGTTTGAAATTGAACAAATCCACTAGATACCGATATAGGATACCTTTCAGAATCTATTTTCTCACAAATCACACCTTTTAGTTCTCGAATGAGATTGTGAATGGAATAACAATATCTAGCGGATTTTTACAAATAAATTTTACTTCTTTATATGTTTGTAACAAAATCTGACTAAAATAATATACTTTTAATAGGACTCTATCATCCATTTTTCTCACTCACATGAATATGAACTTCACTGTCAATTTTTTTTACCTCATACGAAATGATAGAGATAGATCTAGGTGGAGGAGCTGAGGGAAGAAGAAGAAGAGGAGGAGATCTGGTAACTTGTATACGACTTACACACATTTATGTATAGAGGAGTGTTAGGGGGCCAACAACTTTTGTGTTTTGTAACCATCAATTGGCCATCAATAGTATTTTTAATGGTATGAGATTACATCTAATGGTGGGAGATCACTCACTTTTCTTTTGATGGTTAAGTGTTGGCCACAAAACACAAAAGTTGCTGATCCCTAGACTTTCTCTTATGTATATATATATATAACAAATCGAACCCAACGATTTGTATTGACTGATTTAAATAAAATATATAATAATCAAACCAGATGATTCGATTTGATTTTTTCGAAATAAAAAAAATTAAATCTGTATTGATATCAGACAGTTCCATTAGATACACCAAAATTTAAAACTTTTTCTCCTACACAAATCAAATTGTTCGATTTGTGGACCTAATTTTTTAATAAAAAAATTGGATGGTTCGCTTTCTTCATCCCAAAAAAATTTGTCCTACATTCATGTCTAATATTTTTATTTTTTATAACTACACATAACACAGTCAAACTTTGTATATCCAACAAAATGAGCCTCAAAATTACATCATTAACTTGAAAAAAAATATCATAAATATTATTAGTATTATTAATATTTTATACGAAGTTGATAATAAAAAAATTGTTAGATAATAATTTATTAAAATTTATTAAATTATCTAACGATTTTCAACTATTAACTTTAAATTATATATATCGATATATTTATTATTTATCTATTATTCATTTATTGAAACGAATATCTTATTCAAATGACATGTCAACTTAAATTACAATAACGGACAAATTATTACAATAATATGAGTGAAACCTCTTGGGATGACTTTTATGGGACACACACAACTCATTTACATTATCTGTCTCTATAAAGAATGTCCAAAAACACTGCTGTTGTTGTAATCTCAGTTAGTCACATCATAAAATTCATCTATCTAACTCTTCCCATTATTGCACTCAATCAACCCAAGCTAATAAGCAACACAAATAATAGGGTTTCCTTCCAGCCTGGGACCTTTCTTTTCTCTCATTTCATCACAAAACTCCAACCCCATTGAAGTAACATGTCCCCCAAAGACTCCTTAATTCACAATCTTCCACAAATTGGCCTCCATTTGTGTCAACCCCATTGGTCTATCAATGCATCTAAGCCTCTCTAAGTGGCTCAAATTCAACATTGTTATTCAATTAGATTGATGGAGTGATGGACAATTACCAAAAGGCCCACAAGATTAGTTTTGAATGTACTTAGGATCTTATCTTATGCTTTAAAGATAAGATATGGGAGCGTTTGCTTGGCAAATCTTTCCCTTAACAGTGAGACATTAATTTTTGACAAAATCATGAGTCACATGCTTCCAATGTGGATCTCACGTGAAGTTTCACAAAGTTTGTGTAAAAAACAAGCCTTGAGTTGTGTGTCTCTCACTTGAATTGCTTCAATGAAGCAAAGTTAAGAGAGGCCCCATAGGTTTGAAGGGATAATGATGTGTGGTTATTAGTCACTGTTTTAGATAAGACTCACTTTTTTGGGGGGGCATATAATTAGTATTAAGTACTATAAACCTGTTATTAAGAATTTGACTATTTCCAAGCTAAAAGCTAAAATGTTTTGAAACTGGATTTGAAAAGAGATAAAGAGAGAGCACGTGCATTGGCTTGGAATATATGTACATTGTACAAGTGGAGCCTTTATATTGGATAAGGGCAATTGCAAAGTCTTGATGTATATGTTTACTCATGCCACATAGATTTTTTCCCCTTCAATAAATTGTGATGCTTGTGAAGTGAGTTTGAAGGCACTAAAACACTGCATGCTTTTGCATACTTCAATTGGAGACTCATAGTACATAATGGGAAAGTTTGGTAGAAGAAGGATTGAGAAGTGGAGGAGAATTATAAGGCAACAAAGGGGGAAAATTATTATAATGAAGATGTGTATCTGTATGCTTATTAATTGGCATGATGAGAATTCTTAGGCAGAAGCACTTACTTTAACTTTTGGCTTTGTTAAATCAGCTTTATATGTGATTACCCCTTTTCTTTTTTTATGAACTCTTGTATACTAGCATTCATATACAATGAGAATGTGTATTAACATATATATTTGGAATCACCCCTACCCTCAGAACAAATCTGTTTCTGTGTTTTTTTTTGTTGTTTTTGTTGTCTTCAAAAGATATATACCTAAGGTAAAATAATATGGTCAAACATATGTGTTGATCATAGTTCCTTACTAGTGCTCTGTTTCATTCATATCCCAAATGTATTTGAAATACTCATCTTAGTATAAACTAGTGTTAATCTCTTTCTTAAGTGTATAATTAAAAACTCAAATGTAGCTTTTAATTTTCTTTAAGATATGTCATGTTGGATCATTTGCTATTAAATTGACTATCGTAACATTATATTGAGTGAAAGTCGTACTATTTATTTTTCTTCTCGGTTCGTATAGTAAAAATGTTAATTTATTTTCTATTTTCAATAACTAAAATTGACCAGATATCAAATTTATCAATTAAAAGGATAAAATTTCCTTAATTTAAAAATTTGACATGAAGATTTGTGATTTAACTAATTTTTTTGTTCATTTGATCTAAGTCTATACTTAAAAGGAAAATTCCTCATTCTTAATTTAGCCACAAATCTCTCACTCCAACGGTCAAACCCTTATTTCCTTTTTCTTGATGCCCTTTTTTTGTATGTTTTCATTTTTTGCTTTCAGGCTTTTTTCTTGTAATTTTGTAAAAAAAGAAAAAACAGAAATAAAAAACAAGAAAGCAAACACAGATCCTATGTCTGAAGCAAAATCCTGGTTGTACAATGTGTATGATATCTTTATCTATCTGAGTGAGACACAGAATTGGCATGCTGAAGTTGAGGCACAAAATGGACATGTAGTACATATATAGTAATAGAGACAATAAAATATAGGGAGATATTTAGAGAGACAGGGTTGGCCATTCCAATTAATTAGGATATGATGAGTTTTATAGCAATCTAAGTCCTTTTCAGGGGAGGGGAGGGGGGGACAATATGAGAAAGAGACGGACAAGGCATCTATAAATTTTACTAGGAGAAGCCATCAGTGTCATTCATCATCATCCACTCACTAGGAAGGAAGTTTCACACTTTCTCCACAACCATTTGGAAGGCTTCACTTGCTGGAGCAGAAACTAAGACATATCATTTGGAGATAGATGCACACTTGCACAGTGATTATTCTGAGGTGGGAGAGAAGCAATTATGAACAAAAGGTAAGATCATAATTCATACTTAATATGGGATCAATTTTGAGTTTATGCATGGTTATGTGTTATCTGATATTTCCATACAAAGTTTATTAGCTTTTTCCTTTTTACATCTCTTTTGGTTTCTCCTGCATGTTAATTATTTTGCTTTCTTTGTTTGTTTTCCTCTGATTTTTTTTTCCTTTTTTTATTTCTTTCTTCCTTAGCTTTTTTGGCCAACTTTTGATATGGTAAGCTTTCTTTTTATTCAACGAGAAAACTTTTGATCAATATCTATAGAGAAATATGCAGGTAGTCCATTTTATTATATAAAAAAACAATTTTCCTTACTCCAAAAAAATATATAGTATAGATTTTTTCCCTTTCCTTTTTCTCCATTTAAAAAAAGAAACTTTTATACATAAAGCGTAAAATTTACCTAGCACTAATATTTTAGATACTCATCTCCTATCTGATCAGTATATCTACCGGATATACCATAATAAATATTTTATGGGATA
>NC_029788.2:5076244-5082922 GCF_000816755.2 Arachis ipaensis
GAACTTTTGTTTCAACTAAAATAAATAGGAAAGTAGAAGAATCTAAAATAAAAATAAAATACTTTTTTTAAACATAAATAACTTTGTTTTTCTTTTTTTTTTTTACAAGAATTTAATTTTGATATACTGTTAGTGTAAAATAATTTTATATGCGCATCCAATTAATATAAGTAAAAATAACTACCTTTTATATTAATTACGTGAATAGTCATCCAAAAGAATAGATGTAATTGCACACTGTATGAAAATTAAACTTTTTTTTTTACAAATACTAGGATGCATTTGATTTATATTTTCATTTTCTGTTATTATTTTCAGTATTTTTTATTTTTTGGATTTTATAAAAGAAAGAGTGAAAAATAAGAGATGAAAATAAAAAGATTTTATTATTTTCACTGTTTTTACTTTTTCCTTAGTAAAATTCAGAAAACAAAAAACTTTGAAAATGAAAATAAAAAATAAAGACATAAACCAAACACACCCACTCATATATTTTTATTTTCTTTCCAAATGATACTTTTATTGCATTATTGCGTAAGAGTAAATCAAAGGTTGAAAGAGAGTAAATTAAAAAGAGTATTAACAAGTGAAGGTAGTTTTTGTTAAAAATACAAACATTTTTCAAAGATTAAAGATTTCTCAGTTAAAATTGAACTGCTATATGTAATCGGAGGTGCCAGATATACATCTGCATTAGCCCAATAAGCTTGCACTATAACAACACTAGACGTGTTTATTGCCTTTCCAGAAAGAATATGAACATAATATTGTTAACAAAAAAAGTGATACTAACTAAGCTCATCAAATTGTCACTATTTCTCGGTAGGCTAGCTAAGAAGAAGTTCACTGGGAACCTGAAGAATATAACGAATCGTCCCATGTAGATCTCCTTGCAGTTAGCGCCTCATGTCGCCTCGGAGACTGCGGTTTAGTTCCTCCCTGGACGATCAAATCAAAAGTCAAAACCAGATATACATTATACAGAAAACATTGATTATATGTTCCAAAATTTGCTTTAACATGCGATCTCTTACCACTCCCTTAGCCAACCTTCGGATTGATGGCGCTCGTGCAATCGAGGAAGCAGCTGCAGCAGCAGCAACACGTATTCTGCAAAATAAAGTTTATAAGCAGCAGTTTCATCCACCTTTACAAACTTAGTTTCAAAACTTTACTCTCCAATATATACCTCTTATGAACATCAACATATTCATCTGTCTCATCCACAATCTCCTCCTGCACCATTGGAAAAACTTATAATCAGTCTTGAAGGAAAATGATCCAACTGCTGCAGATGGGAGAATATGTCGAAGACTATAATTTACTTGCAGAAGTTCTTCGAACACATCCTCTAGAGTGATAATACCAATCACTTCACCGTCTTCAATACTTTCTGAAAAAGAACCATTTCTTATTATATCATTAGATTGCGAAGCATTTCGCTCCTTACTTCTGGGACTGAGAGCATCTGAGGGCTGGTCAATGTCAACAACAACACTCTTCGATTTTTCACTCTGTAGCAATGGCGTAGTCAACGGCGAATCCCCATTGTCTTGGCTTTCTTCATTTTTGTCTCCATCATTTGTTTGTGCATTTGCATTTCCTTTTCCTTTAGCTCTAACAACAGCAGCCATGTGACTACTGCCCTTTTGAAACTCATTCAGTATATCATAGAGAGGCATGTCCGATGGAACTCTGTGCATATAAACCCATGTTTAACATTAAATTGGAATGTTAAATGTTAAAGTTGTCAAAATCGTTTATTGCCTCCTCTTATTAGTGACATAGTAACAGAGACTATGTATCTAACAAAGCGGTTTGGAGTTACAGCTTTATAGCCCCATTTTTTAATTAAATAAAATGTTAATATAAGCTAAAAATTCAGCATAAAACAGGTATGTGCTATGCAGTACGGCACATGTAAAATATGTTATGTGGGAAGTATACACATGGCACACCCACTTATTAGTGATTTTACGTCACTATAGGTAAAATTAGCCGTTGTCCATGCTTCAAGAAGCACAAAGGATTAAGGTTGTGCTAAATGTAATTAAATCGGATCCCGCTAGGGAGACAATAAACATCTTCTCAAAAGCTTAAACTGATTTTGGGGTTCACCAATACTCGAACTCTTGACCTTTTGGATTTAGCGCTCTAATACCATGCATGATACCACTCATCCCAAAAGCTTCAGCTGATGGGAAAAGATAACACTAATGATTATATCTCTAATACTCTCTAAACTTTCATTGTGCACATTGTATAAATATTCCATTGGCTCCTCATACTTTCCCAATTAAATCACTCATGCACCTTCAGCTCATGCTTTTAGGACAGTTTAATCATTGACAACAAACATACCGTGGAATTCTCCGGATGGAAACAGCACTGACAGGAGTCTCTGTTTCTGGTCGTACAGTTAGAAGACTTTTAACCTAATTCAAAAAGAGAAGGTGAGGAAAAGAGGATAAAGTATAAAAATTGGAAGACTAAAAACAAAGCCAGAATGTGAATGAAGATTTAACACCCACCAGCAGTAGTCCAATAATATTTTTTGGATTTCCAGAATAGACAGGAACCCGGCTGTGCCCACGAGCAAGAATTTTCCCCATTGCCTCCCTAATTTGAGGTTCATTAACATACGTTTCAAGGAATAAAACAATGCATGCCCCAGTACATAAACGTTACATTTTTAAGTCCACACTCCCAAGTCCCATATTCAAGTAAAGTCAGGTCAGTTTTTTTAAAGGAAAAGTATAGGTAGACAATCCTAATATTAAGATTTAGGTGGGTAATTTGGGGTGTAGTGTGTTTTTATTTTGTTGGGTCAATTTTAGAACTCATTGTTCACATTGTTCACAAAAGTCATTGTCTACCTAGCAAAGTCCTTTTTTTAATCAAGATACCTTGAATTTCCACGTATTCTAGTGATCAGTGAAGTGGAAAATATATCAGCAACCAAAAGACCCTTACCGAGGAGATGAAGAATGATTTATTGATTTCCTCTTCAAAGTGAAAATCCATTATCCAAAAACAATTTAAAAGTGCATTACTATTGCATCTTAAAAGGTTCGACACACATTCATGTTCAAAAACATGGACATGACCCTAAAATGATGTGTCCTTGATTTACAAAATGAAAGCAATTGAAAAAAAAATCACACACTGTTTCTGCACTCTCTCAATTATTATCATAGTTGCAATTCTACATTGTAGTATTGATTAATGTATGATATAACTGACTCTTAGCAAGGGAATAACTAAGAGTAATAAAATTTATATCCAAACCAATAAATCTGATGAAGATAACTCAAGCCGCATTGAGACACTCACCAATCCAATATTGAATTGACATCTAAAGAAAAAGTCGATTCGATAGGGGTCATAGCCTCTTCAGCAGTCTATTCGAAGACACACGAATAAGGAAGAAGAAAAATAGTGTTATTTAGAAGCCTTCTGCAAAAAGTGTGAAGAAAATATTCCTTGCACAAGTCAACAGCATACATGATATTTGATAATGAAACAGAATACAGGGAAAAAGAAAACTCTACTGCACAGGAAAGAGTATACTGAAGTAAGGCTTAGTTGCAATTTGCAAACATACCTTTTCAGTTAAATCTAGAGCTCCACTGATAATTGTTGTCTCGTCATGCGAAAGATCACCACCTTTCCCAGCCTGAAAACAAGAAAATCCAACATTTACGGATCAAACACGATGAAGGATTAACAATACCGGTACATTCGGATAACTTCATCAATGCTGGTATGACTGATTCCATCATTAAGGCAATTGTACCTCCTTGCTGTGGATGGAGACGAGAGCTTTTAACTGTGCCCGCCTAAATAAAGCCTCATTATGTCCCAACAGGAAATCTAGAACCTGGGAAAAAAAAATCAGTGAGAAAAAGGATCATCTGTAGGAATGATTAAGATAAATTCTGTCATTGTGCAAGTTAACTCTGCCTATGTTGTGCTTTATCTCAAATCTTTTGCAAAGCCAATCTAAGAGGAGATTCGTATTAAACAGTTGACAACCAGCATAAAACATTTCCAGTCTTCATGGACAGGATCAACAAAACACAAGACTTGTGAATTTGACTTCATCGAAAAGGAATTAAATAGTGCTCATTTGCTAGCACACTAAGCATAATTACATCATATATCTATATGAAACTTCTATCAAAATTTATATAGAAATATTTTGAGATGATATTCTATTCATTTCTACTTGTTTGTTCTTTTCTCAGTTATAATGTACTGGCTAAATGATTATCCAATGAAAATTAATTTTACAGGTTAATGCATATATCATTGAGATTAACACTTCTGAACACAAAAGAATTGGTACTTTAGCCTATGAATGATAAGTCACCTTTCCAATGGGATAAGCAATTGGGTAACATATTATCATTAAAATTCGCACAAGAGATACGAAGTTGGACCCTACAGCAAGCCCATATCTACTGCAAATTGCCTGTGGAATGACCTGAAATCAGAGGGAAAAAATAAGATTTGAAGAAAAAGGAGAAAGAATATTCATTGGACAAAAATGTTGAAAGCTAAATCGCTGACATTGACATACCTCCCCAAAAAACAGAACAAAAGTCACAGAGAGAATGATGGCAACAAACTGATTGAACAACTTATCCAAGTATAACGGAAGCGCCTGCAGATTACAACTTTCAAAGTCAACGGAAGCTTAAAAGTTAAGCATGCCCCACCAATCAGTGTAAAGTATGTATGCATTAAAAATATCATTCAGATATTTGAATGCGGGTCACTAAGCAATGACTCCAAAATCCAAAAGAATGCAGATTCCACATGCAGAGCAATTCCAATTCATCCATCATCAAAACCATTTTAAACAAGTGATTCAAATAAGCATAGTACATAATAAACCATAATGTGTCTGATCCACATTATAATATTATATTATATTTTGATGGTGTTCTATTTTTTTCTAATTTAATCACTTCTACAGTTCTGTTCTACCTATAAGCTCTCCTCAGTGATTTTGTCCAATAAACCACCACATTCTTGAACTAACAACGTCAATATTCCAAATTCCAGTGAAAAATCTAGCATGAAAAAGAAGGAGCATTAATTCAGTTACCTCCATCGCAGCTGCATTACACAGAAGCAGAGTCACCAGAAGCTGGTGTTGTTTCTGAACCACAGGAATTATAGTCGCTGCACACAAAAGAAAAAAAAAACTCAAAAATCACATTGAGTATTCGAAAATCTCGGAATCGGAGAAATTGAATGACGCAGGCAACGAGTAAATGAACCTGCTTGCTTTTTCTCGGTAGGAGAACCACTGCGTTGAAGGATCTCGAGGTCGACGAGGCCGAGAGACATGAGACCTAGGGTTAATCCGGACATTATTCCGGCGAAGATAACGAAGAAGCACGAGAGTCCGGCGTAAATGTACCACCACACCGATCCGAACGGAATGCCTCCCTCGTGGCCGCTGAGTTGGTTCCGAGTCAGAAACCGAGTCACCATCAACGCGTTCACCACATTATTCATCATTCTTCTTCTTCTTCTTCTTCAGTTTCTTTTTCTGGTTCTTTAAAGTTTTCTTCTTCCTTCATAAGCTTTCGTTCGTACTTCAGTTTGCAGTTGCAACTGACTCGTCGCTCGTTAGACACGTGGCGCGTTTAGGGGGCGAGGGACGTTTTTTGTTAGGATGCGTGGATATTCCACTTGTTGACGTGGACCAAAACGGACGATCACGGAGGCCTTCCATCTCACCATTGACGAATCCTGGCCGTTAAGTCTTACATCATCACGGAACACGGAGCCCAATTATTGGGAATCGACTTTCTTGATGGTACTTTCAGATTTTGTTCTTCCCTTTTTCTTTCTTCTAGGCCTATTGGGCCATTTGCGTAGGAAAAAACAAAAAATAAATTTGTTTTTGGGTCATAATAATACCACACTCACAAACTCATAAGTCTGTCTCTCATCAAGCTGCACTAAAGTTCAAATCTCAGAAATGGAATATAGAACCCTTTCTAATATGTATAGTAAGGATGGTAATAGTAATATCTCTACAAATATTTTTAATAAAAGTATGTTGAAATGGAGCTCTATAATCATTCCACTCGTCGAGTTATAGTTCATTAAAAACTCAATTTGCTTCATTAAAAATATCCTCATGTTAAATTTGGGGCTATGATATGACTGTTACAATTCGACAATATAACTCGACACTGTATGTTACAAATCGGCTTAATGAGCCATAACTCGTCCTAATGATACAATTTTTAACAAAACGTCTAGCCGAGTATTATAACGGCTGAATGCAATATAATTGCCTTTTAATACGTATAATCATATATCAATGAAACTGTAAAAACACCTCTTCTTATATAAAGAAGGTAAAAGTATTTTCTCTGGACACATTGAAATTCGAATACTAACTTAAGTATGGGAGTGTCTTTGCAGATACTCACCCCATTTTACTCGTTCTCTCCACAAACGTGATACACCCTCGGATGAAAAACTCGAACCACCAGAACTTATAAGTTTGGCATTGAAGGCTATAGTTCGATACGACTATCAAGAGTCTGAGTTTTTTTCAAAGTATCCATATAAGTACAGTAATATCTTCATCGTCATTCGTCAACAATTTTTTTTTAACCATACTTACACGTATATTTGAATATTTTTCAG
>NC_029788.2:5083364-5086481 GCF_000816755.2 Arachis ipaensis
TTTCTTATTTACTTTGATAAAGACCTATTATTCTACGCACTAAGCTATTTTGAGTTGATAACTCGATATATCAAATTACATAAAAGTTAACACAGTAACACATAAAATCTTTTTTTTAATATATTTAAGATAACACCTATGAGTTATAGATAATGATGGAGGTGGGTACTGATTACGTGGTGATGATGAGTTTTTAGTACAAGAACTCTTTAGTGCTTTCGGAAAATTATGTCCCACTTTTCTTATGCATTGGTGATTTAGCATATATTAACGAAAAAAAATTTAAATGTTTTTAAAATATCGATATTTTAATAGTTTTAATTGTTAATTTTAATTATAAAAAATATATAATATATTAATTAAAATTAATAGTTAAATGATTGGAACACTAATATATTAAGTACATTCGAAAATTTTCCTAAATTTTGTTGTTTTCAGTTTCAAAGTCTAATTTGAAATAGTGTCACAATAAGTGGAACTTTGACCTGTTATAGATTTTAATAGATTGGAACATCTACGTCAAAGAAAATGAGGATTCACATTCAAATATTGAGAAAGACAACACCACATGAAACGCATGGCAGAGTATAAAAATGTGAGCTAAAATTCATATGTCAAGTCAATTGTATTACAAAATAATTATATATATGCTTTGTGTATATTTGGATAGAGGATAATACTGTGGATACATCAATGATGAGGTAATGTGAAAACTGAAAACTTAATAGGAAAGGGTGCCGATGATGGAAAATGAACAAATTGTGGGAAGCTAAGGTATATTATATACAGTTACTATTCCTACTTGATTACTTTGAAATTAAATCCTAGGAGAAAAAGCATGCTATAGCTTATGACTAATAATGACATGATGATATATATGATTCACGAAAACCCAAGTTGGAAAGAAGATATCTTGCCACATTTTTTGACTTTATTATATGTTCTTGTCAATAAAGCATTCCCACACACTGACACACATACATAGTTATTGGATTAGATGTTTATAAGGTAGGGGAGTTGTTAGAGAGTCCAATTTCTGGAGACAATTATGATCTATGCACCACCGATCAAACAAGTGCTATCATCTCATGAGTGATCATTTTAGGATTATTATTTGATTTGTCAACGAAATTTAAGTGAAATGATAATAATGTGATAGATGTGATAAATGATAATGACTATATTACAATGATTTCAAACATAAAAGTTCATACATCTAATTAACCCGATAATGCATAAAATTATAACAGTTATTTTACATTAAAACAACAAAAAAAAGAGTGGTAATAAGTGGTAACCTTGAGCAGTAATCTCATCAATATCTAGGTAAAGTAAGGATGGCAATACCATTCAAACTCGCGGGTACCCATTCTGTCTCTACTCGTTCGGAGCGGGTAATTACTCATCTCGCACCGTGGCGGGTTTTTAGCGGAGCGGGTTCTTAGGAGAGATGGGGCGGGATCGAGTTTAGGTAATACCCGCTCTGCTATATATTCAACGTTTTACTACTCACAGCTAGAAGTGGAGCGGGTTCCATACGAGTTATTGTACAGCGGGGCAGAGTCGAGTAGAGTAAAAATCCGCCCCTACCCACCCCTAATCTAGGGCACACTTGTGCGGAAAGCCGGAAATTAAACATGCATGCACCTTAGCTTTCTAAGTTTAGTACTAAAAAAAATTCTATAATATGTTATAGAGAAAATCGGAAGAATAATTTTATTTTTTTATTTCATTATTATTACCATCAAATTTTAAGAGAGAAAACATATATTATAATAAGAAAAAGATAAACAAAAACAAATGAGTGGTTATTTTATGGATGATGATACAAGTATTAAATTTTTTAATACATAATAACTAATTTTAATGGTTAATTTTAGTGTGCAAATAATATTTTAAAAAAAAATACAATATACCATCTAAAAATACAATTCTAAATTTCTAACACAGAAAACTAGTAAAACGTACTAATCTCAGAAGGAAAAATTGCAAATTAACATACATAATCATCCTTAAGTAATTCTAGATATCTCCAAAGCTAGCTATTAATTGTCACTTTAAGTATTTGGATAATTGGATTGGATTGGATCAAATGTATTAAAATTAAACATTTCAAAAAAAAATATTTTCTATTAATATTAATATTTATTCATCAAAATGAATGAAAGTAAGCAAATGCAATAAAAGAAAATGGAAGAAAAGAAAAAAAAAATTTTTAGTATTTTATTTATTTATTTACAAACATTAATATATATTATTTATTTATTTTTTTATTAAATATATGTCAAAATAATAAAAGTAAAATTAATTAAAATAATAAGCGATTTATAACTTAATTAAAAGGATTAAAAAGATATGATTATTTTTGATACACCTCTAATTCCACCTCCTCTACAAGATACATGAAAATTAAATCCCAGTGGGATAAAAAATAGGTATTATATTTTAAAGTTTATGTTTTTTATTAACTTTGTTATCTCCTTGTTTAGATTAAGAACTTCGTAATAAACATATAAAAAAAATTCCAGTAGCATAGTAAATTCACAACCAGCTAATAATACGTAGTTTACCTACGTTAGTTCATAAGGTTTTAAAAAATCCTAAAAGATTGTTGCATATATTATGTTCAAAACAGCTCCAAAATAAATCCTATTTGGCTGATATAATTTATGTATATGATAAATTAAATTTAACTATTTTAATTTATTTGTAATAAAAATATGACTTATGTAATTTTATGATATCAAAATTGTTATGACTTAAAAATTTAGAGTTTAATATTTGTTGATTTTAAAAAAATAATATAAAACAAAAAAAAAGGTCTGTGTAAAATTTATGCAATCCCAAAAGAGGTATTTGAGTGAGGAGGTGTATTAAATATATAATTATTTATGTATCTCTTCTTATCGATTTAAAATTTTAGGAGAAGTGTTATTATATTCTTATTATTACTTAGACTCATATTCTTCAAAAAGTAGATCCCGCTGTCGTTAAACCCGGTAGAATACTTTATGAAATGGACGGAGTCGCAAAAAATATAGTCAAAAAGGCTAAATCTTTTATTTTGAATATCGACTAATCACTTAATATTTCTAAGTTTTTTGTTTTTTGTGCGAT
>NC_029788.2:5086594-5087007 GCF_000816755.2 Arachis ipaensis
TATTTTGCTCTTTAAAAAATCATAAGTATTGTCTCACAACATCGGTAATATCTTGTAGATTGAACTGTTGTGCAAATGACCACGTTAACTCTTGAATAAATTTAGAATTTGTTAAAAATTTAAAAGAAACAGCTCATGAATTTTAACAGGACAGTTGACCTTTTCGTTTCCACCTAAATCATAGATACAATTTTTATAAAATCTTATCAAATTGTGAGCCTCCCTATATTTGTCATTCTTCAATGACTACGTACTTTAATTTTAACGGAATTATGTGAAGTTAAATTTTCGTAGTACTCTTTTTTTAAGTGAATTATCTAACTTTAAAAATAGGTTTAAAAATTAAGATATTTTTATAGCATTTCAGTATGTAATAACACATTTATAATTAGCCAAAATGACAAATCACATTT
>NC_029788.2:5087027-5090508 GCF_000816755.2 Arachis ipaensis
GAGAATTGATAGAAAAAGAAAAATTAGTTTTTTGTATTTTAAAAATTTCAAATGAATAAAAATAAAAAAATAAAAATTAAGATACTCTTATATGTAATAACACATTCATAATGAGCCAAAATGACAAATCACATTTATAATTATCGGATATCACCTTTTTCTTTGACAAATGCAAAAAATGCATTCGTAGAAAAAATTGCTGTTATAATAACTGCATATGACTTGTCTCCTCGTACCAAATTTTTAGTGCATTTAAGTCGTAGTTTTTAGAATATTGATGAACACTTACACTATGAAAAAGAGGAAAAAGTTCCTATTGAAACTAACGAGAGAGTTTTTGTACGGGCGGTAATTAGTTAGACCAATCATTTACCTATTTAACTGAATTGACTTTTTAATTTGCTCTTTTTTTAAAAAAAAAAAAATTACGTCACAACAATATATATAAACCAAAATCTAAGTAGCTTAAATTGTTAAGATCTTATCTCCTCACCCTCTTTCTTCTTTTAATGTTTTATGGTGTAATTCTAGTAGAACTTTCCTTTCGAATAGTATATGTTGGGTTGGCTTAAGACAGCAAACGGTGTCACATAATTAATAAGATTACATAATTAGAATTTCTGTGAATAAATATAAGTATAGAATAAAAATAGACCTCTCTTTTGCATACACAATGTGATGAGCATTGATCACCTAGAAAGTAGTCATTGATGTATATATCTCTATATTATTCTCGTTAATATTAGACCCTCTAATCTCTATATATGACCTTGTCGTAAAAGAAGCATATATACATATATATGGAGATATCATCATCATGATGTATACAAGTTCATATATCATATCATCAAAGGGTATACTATACTTTTATATTGCACACGATGATCATTCTGATACAGATGTAGCATTTTTGGATCCTATATCTCAATCAATTTTTTTTTAAAAAAAAATATATATATATATATATTATTATTATTGTCATCACAATTTTTTTTATTACTTATGATATCTTTCAACTCGATAAATCCGTTGTGGATTTAAACTCTATTTAAGGATTTATCGCTAGTCAATGAATTGTTACATACCTAAAACGAGATTCAAACTCCTAACACTTATTTAAACAGACAAGTGAACTGCTCACTCGACCAATTCAAGTTAGTTTGTTATCATCACACAATTCACAAAGGACAAGAGGACAAATTCATGGTATACTAATATTTTGCAAACTCCTCTTTAATGCGTGGCTGGAATTTAAATCTGTGCCACAAAGGAAGAATAAGAAAGTGTAAAATTTGTTTGATAGCTAGAAAATGCATATAGAATGTATCCCCTTAAGAGAGCTAATTGATTTATGTTTAGATTAGATTGATGCCGAATTTGGATTCTCTTGAGTTGTAATTGACTAGAATTTTTGGAGAAAGAGGATAACAGTTTGGAATTAAGATGGAATTGGTAATGAATAATGACATGGAATTGAAGATTCAAGCATCTTTCAATTTATGTTAGCCTTGCATAGTGGGGTGAGTTCATTTGAGCGATTAATTAGGTTAATATGTCGTTGATTTTTTTAATATATAAATTCTCTTTTAATTCATAATTTTTTTAAGTCCAAGAAATGAGGCTTAGGATTAAATTGCATACTTGGGGTGGATTTTATGCTCTTAATTTATAGTAAATGACAAAATAAATAAAAAATAAAAAAATTAATTTGATTTAGGTTGGATTTAGCTCAAATTTTATTTATAGACCAGCGTACTTTATTTAAAATGAACGAATTTAAAATGACTATCATCTTTAGGTCTAATTTAAGAATTAAGCCGTAACAATATTCATGTTAAAGAGAAGAATAATTGGTGGTTTATTTTGGACAAATATTTTATATGATAAAATTAATTACCATCTATTAATTAGTTTAAATTTTTATGATAAATAATTTTAGGATCTCGCTAGGGAGACAATGGACTATTTATACAATGTGTACAATGGGTTATTGAGTTACAAAATAAACATCCTCTATACTATCTATAATAACCATCCGAGTGATTTTGGGGTTCAACAAGGATCAAACTCATGACCTTTTCTAATACCATGCATGATACCACTCATCACAAAGGCTTCAGCTAATGGAAAAAGATAACACTAATAATTATATCTTTAATACTTCCTAAATCTCCATTGTATAAATATTCTATTGGCTTCTCACACTTTTCCATAATTTTATAATATAATGTNNNTTCACATAGAGGCGGGCTACTTCAATTCAAGCTACTTCCATTCTATACTTAAAAAATCAAATATTTGCCCCCAAACACAGTATATGAGAGAGAGAGAGAGAGAGAGTGTTTCTGATTTGCTGAGCTGAAAAATTAACTACAGATAGATATATATTTGTTGTTGAAAATTCAAGTGTAGTCGACTTCACATGAAATTGATAGTTGAGAGTCGTTAGATGAAAATTTAGTCAAATCAGTCAAATAATCTAACGACTCTCAATTATCAACTTTACGTAAAGTCGACTGCACCTGAATTTTCACCATATCTGATTTGGTTAATTAAATCACAAAACGTACGTCACAATATTAAAGAATAATTTCCCACATATTAATCTGATATACATGCACCACCGAAACCGAAGGACAGAGTCCTGCCAAGTATATATAGTGCCATATTTAAATAATTTACTTCTATCTTATAATAACTATATATCATTTAATTAACTTTACATTTCGTTAACATAGACATCAACCAATAATGGAACCTTGTAATTGCAATTTGCAATAAACACCGCTAGCTACCACCAATCATATGTAATTATCTGTTGCTAATACACTTCACAAATGTCAGTCCTAATTAACCTTATTATACTTTGATACTTTGATAATGATATCTATTAATTAAAATATATATAGATAATCTGGTAGTGACGAAATGCATGCAATGCAAATCACTTTCATACAGTTACTGAAATGATAAGAACAGATACTATTACTTTTATATTATTAAACAATGACACATATATTCTCTCTCTCTGTGTGTTATTTATTTATTTGAATAAGGCAAATATATTCTATGCATGTTTGATGTGGACCAAGATGCTCATGTAGTCATGTGGAAGCATTGGAAAATCATTACTCATACTATCTCCTTTTTCCCCTTTTCTTTTTATTGAGATGCAAAGCCAAGACTACATATACCCCTTTGCTAAAGCTGATTTTGACCATACATATAGTACTCTATTATAAATTTATTATTTCCTTATTTATTAACTTTTTTTCAAGGATTTCATTATATATGATAGTAAAATAAGCCCATTTTTGCAACAAATAGTAACAATAAGGTGTAATTATTTTATTGATTTTTATAATTTTACTAAATTTATAATTAGATTTTTTATTTTTTTAAATTAAATTTTTATACTATTTTTAATTTTACAATTAATTTTTTTTATGTTTGAAATATTAAAATTAACAGAACATTTAAA
>NC_029788.2:5090811-5092324 GCF_000816755.2 Arachis ipaensis
TCCATCCCTAGTGTGGGTCCACTTGAAGTCTTTAAAGTTTTAAATATGGGGTGGTGAGTGGGAGTATAAAGGCAAACGGGGTGTTATATATTGGATGGAATCATGTAATTACATGAATAAGATTAGAAGACAAATTAAAGGGCTTTCTCATCAGGGACATTTGCCCCCACCATTTTTATTATAACCCTTCCTCTTTAATTTGCCTCTTTTTTCTAGATTCCCCATAAACACATACATGGCATAAGAATATTAGTGCTTAATTCAATCAATTAATTTTTACTCATCTCTTACATTTCCGTAATTAATGTGGCAAGCAATCCATTATTAGTAATCCAGTTAAAACTTGAGAGGAATTCCACACCATATTCTAAAAGTTGCAGTTAGTATCCATTATTATATATCCACCCAAAAAGAAAAACTAAAATTTAACACATTATTTGCTACGTGGAATAATACTATGTTGATTATTCACATATTTTTTAATTATTATTAAATAAAGTGTAAATTTAAATAACACTTGATTAATTAGTTGAATTGGATTACAACCCATCCCACTCGTGCATTCATCCATCTATTATCAATCACATCATCATATGTACGTTAAGTTCTTCCATCAAATCTTAGGTTTCTATTTTTATTTTTTTCCTCTCGCACTAGGGTTGGCCTCCGATCCCTCATGATCAATCTTGAGTTGACGGTGATTGAAATTGCGGCATAAGTTGATGCAATGAAACGCACCATCTGATCTCTCTCGTTCCATGATATATATATCATCAATATACGTATTCCAATGATAAGTGTATATACGTGGTGGAATACATGTTTCAATATAAGTCCAATTTCAAATCCAATCCAATTAAATTGATGGTCATAGTAATATAGTATGTATAACATACATGACATATCTTAAAGTACTTATAGTATAAATAAAAATATTAATTAACTACTCTTTTATTAAAGTGTGCATGCATAATCTATATATATAATTTAAGATGAAAACTCAGGTGTAGTCGACTTCACATGAAATTGATATTTGAGAACCGTTACATGATTTGACTGATTTGACTAAATTTTCATATAACAACTCTCAAGTATCAACTTCACGTGAAGTCGACTGCACCTGAGTTTCCATCATAATTTAAATGTAATTGTCTTAAGAAAATTAAGATTGAGTCGAAATTAAAGGTAGGGCAGGAGCATGATGATGAGTGGGGCTAATTAAGTAGGGGACTTATATTCGAATTTCCATTTACATCATAAATCACAAATCAATCGGTACGACTCATGATGAAGTTCAACTCAGACCCCACCAAAGTTCTCTCTATATTATCATCATAAGCTGCACCACAAAACCTTCAGTACGGACATATACATACATAGAAGGTTCACAACCTAAAAGGAGAGAGAGATTTTAAAAGAACTTTTGATTTCTCACTATATGCTATACTTTATTAGCAGAATTTTTAGGTTCTCCCGAGAGAATTTATTAAATATTTTAATATGGAAGTTCTTT
>NC_029788.2:5092405-5093015 GCF_000816755.2 Arachis ipaensis
ATAATAATCTTATTTTACATTTTAATTATTTTTGTTTATAAAATAGTTTTTGTTGGTTTAGTCAAATACTATAATAATCTAAAAGAAAATTTATTAATTACCAAATCTGTCACTAATTTTTATTTTGTTAAGCAAGTTAGCTCATATTTTATTTGCTAAAAATTTAGACAAATCAATATTATTGTTAATTAACAAAGATATGAAAAATTTTAAGAATTTTTTAAATTTTTTATATTATTCTACATAAACGACTAATTTAATGTTTGAATTGATTTGTTTATGAAATAAAATTTTTAGCATTGATTTGATAATTAAAATTTATTAAAAACTAATTTGACTATTTCTCTTTCTCTCAATTTTAAAATTATGTATTTTTTCTAAATAATAATATACAAAAAAATATTAACAAATATCAGTCTTCTAATTAAATAATAGTGGATTGAAATATATTTTTGTATGTAGAGCAATAACAAGGAGATAACAACACAAAATTATCATATTTAACTTAACATTTATAATCTTATATATGTAACATCTATCATTATATATTTATCATATCTAAAATTATCTATTTATTTCAATAATAATTAAGAAATAAAAAATAAATACA
>NC_029788.2:5093126-5097501 GCF_000816755.2 Arachis ipaensis
TATAATTATAAATTTTAATCTTTTTATTAGTCTTAATTCTAAAAATTTTTATTCTATTCTTTTTAATTTTTATCTAACTCTCCATCTCTTGATACAATGTCGTATCAAGTTCCTATAAAGTATGAGTTCCAACATTATAGTTGTTGTATATTTTAACGACTTTCAACCATCAACTTCACATGAAGTCGACCTGAGTTTTCACCATATTTTAATCATTATACATAGCACATCGTATGCAGCCGCCCTTGAGAGATGCCAATAAGCAATGTGCCTCTCAACGGTACGGCCGCCCAAGGAAGCATATTAATTTAATTAAGTTTAGGATTCAAATTTTATTGGAAATTACTTATAACAGATAACGCATTAGCCTTCAACTTTTTCCTATTATTGTTTTACAGTTCATGCTCACCACACCAACTATTAATATATAAACACCCAATTGATCATCCAATACTTCACTTAAACTTACTTTTTAATTTCTTTACCAACTTATTATTTGTTCCTTCATACTTTAACTTTCTGCGCTTGGATATCTTAAACAAACAAGTTTTTCTTAGATTTAAAAAGAAAAAAATTCATGCTACTAATTAGAATGAGATAGGATTATTCAAATAAGAATAATTAGTTATACTTTTCTTTAAAGCACGAAGACTAAAACAGAGTAGACGAAAACATTCGAGTCATTCACTTCAATTCTTTTATTTGTTATCTTAATTACGTAGTTCTATCTTAGGAAAAATTAAATATATTGTCTTATCAGCATCAAATTTAACAAGCATTTCTGGCCTCGAGTGTAGGGATCGTATATTCCATTCTCCATTACCATAATATTAAATTAATTTATGCCGAACACACTTAAGTGTTCCTTATTCCCTTAGCTTGTAATAAATCCAAAAAAAAAAAGAAATATTAACATACAACAACCCTTCAAGAAGTTGAACAACCATATATATGAAATATGATCGTATATGTATATATGTAGTATAATAAGTAAAGCTTTTACTACCAACGACATCACCTCAAAAGAAAAAAAAATATAGAGAAAAAAAATGGAAAACTCAAGAACATTTAACTTCAAGTAAAAATAATAATTAAGAGTCATTAAATAATAATTTAATTAAATCTATTAAATTATTTAACGACTTTTAACTATCAACTTTGTATAAAATTAAAGATGAAAATTCAGATGCAGTCACGTAAAGTTGATAATTAAGAGTTGTTAAATAAAAATTTAGTCAAATCATTTAAATTATGATGAAAACTCAAATGAAGCTGACTTCACGTGAAGTTGATACTGAGAGCCGTTAGATGATTTGATTGATTTGACTGAATTTTCATCTAATGGCTCTCAGGTATCAACTTCACGTAAAGTCGATTGCACATGAATTTTCACCTCAAATTATTTAATGATTCTCAACTATCAACTTCACATGAAGTTGACTGTACTTGAATTTTCAGCGAAGTTAAACTGTAAGCTGGTTTCCACAAAAAAAATTACAAAGTAACCCCCAAAGAAAATTTGAAAAAATGAAAGAGAAAAAATAAGACAAAATAAAATAAAAACAAAAGTGGTGTGGCACACGGCAACCTTTCTATTTCTAATGCGTGGCAGCTGCCGCCACGGCAGCCATTGCCACCGGCGGCGAAGAAGAAGAAACATTAATTCCGGAAGGAACAAGAAGATGTTTATTGTTATCTTCGTAGAGGAATTTGTGAAGAATCCTAAGGCTCTTGGCAAGAACATGTTCCTCCCAGGAATTTTGAGATTGGTGATGATCAGAGCAATTACGGTTCAAGAAAACCTGCGTGGCGTCAAGGCGATGCATGGTCCTCTTCCACGTGTTGTGGAGTCGTTGAATCTTCTGGATTTGGCGATTGGCGAGGGTGCAGTTGTTGACCTTGATTCTTGCAATGGCTATGTCTAAGAGCATCTTCTTTGTCTCTTCATCTGCTCCTAAGGCCTCTGCTCTTAGAAACTCGTTGAACTCTGGCACCCCTATCGCCCTTCTTATTCCCCTCTCGTAATCTGCCAATGGCTCGAAGAATTTCCGCACTTCCTCCACTTGTCCCGCTTCGATCATGCGATCCACGCGTGATCGAAGCGACGCATGCAGTATGGGGATTGAAACATCCACCCATAGGAAGCAACACTCATACCTTAATCTGGACAAACAAAAATAAGAAATGTTAAGTCTACACCTCTATATATTTTGTAATTTTGTGTATAAATATATTAGTTAAATTTTGATATATCGAGAATATAAAACGTTTTATACAATTATGCAATTATATTCGTTATTTTAGATTACTATTATGCTGATAATGTATAAAGTAATTATTTTATTTGACATGATTTCATATAAAAAATGGTGAAAATTCACGTGCAGTCAATTTTACATGAAGTTGATAGTTGAGAGTTGTTAGATGATTTGATTGATTTGACTAAATTTTTATCTAACAACTCTCTTCTATCAACTTCATGTGAAGTCGACTGCACCTGAATTTTCACCGTAAAAAATATTGAATGATTTCATACTTAAGAATAACTAACCTAAAGGTGGAGTGGTGGTTGATGAGAGCATCAAGATAGGAATTGGAGCCACCGGCGATGATGGGGAGGGCATCTCGGGCAACGATGGAATCGACGGCGGAGGTGGCTTGGCGGCAAAAATCAAGGGCGGTGAAGTTGGCATTGGGGTGAAGTGTGCCAAGTAGATGATGTGGGACCCCACGAGCCTCTTGAGGAGTTACCTTATTAGTGGTGATGTCAAGGCCCTTGTAGACTTGCATTTTGTCGGAGTTAACAATCTCAGCCGGTGGGAAGTGGTTGGCAAGGTCTATGGCCAACTTGGTCTTTCCGGTTCCGGTGGCCCCCAATATCACCACCACCTTATCCTTATTATTATTGTTCCGATTATATAACATGTTTGTAAATCCCTTTTGGAAACTTACTAGAGGCTCTTGTACTTGTTTGCAAGCTGAGGAGCCAGATACCGAGATAATCATCTTCTAATTAATTCTTAATTACCTTCGTGTAATCTAAAACCTGCCCAAGAGTTGACCAAACATTATTATTTTATATTTAGTTGTGTGTGTCACTATATATGTAAGTAGTATAGCACTATAATAATTAATAACCCTATATATTAATTAATTTATCAACACTACTACTACTACTTAATTCAGACAATTCGGATAGAAAACTTGGTAGGAGAATCTAGCAAGGAGGAAGGGAGAAAGAATAAAGAAGAAAAAGGAGCTTAATATATAAGCTATGTATTAAAATTTAGAGTGGCCTACTTATAATTTACATGGACCACAAAATATATATGCGTATGTATGTATGTATATATGTCCGTACTTACCTTTAGTGGCAAAATTAAAGACGCGGCGAGTAGTATATATACGGAATGTATGTATAGTAGGCTGAGATTGATTATATTGATACTTGGGAAGAGCTGATGAACTTTTTTTGAGGAATTAGAAGCACTTTGAGGTGTGTGAAGAAGTTTAGAAGAAGAAGAAAAAAAAGAAGAAGAGAGACTAAAGATATATGCAAGTGTGGATTTTCTGAGGGTACCAAAGGATCGGAAGCACTCACCGCTATTTATACACTAAGACTATGATAGCATGGCCCACTTTATATTATATAGCATGTCTTTGATGAAAAATTTCACTTACAAAGTTAAAACAATAAAAAAGGCAAATGATCTATTATTCTAATTAATTTTATAATAATCATTATTATTACATCATTTTCAACAAATGAAAAATTTATTATCTCAAATAACCCAGTCCAGCCCGATTAACCGCCGGGTCGGGTCATCACCTTTGGTTCAGATCCAAACTCCCCCAAGAAAATCCTACGGGTCGGTTCTTGGCACCCGCACCCGACTCGGCTGAATAAACAACTTCACCACTTGCGCTCTCCGCTGCGCCTTGCAAACCGGTCGTGTCGGTTTTCTTGGAGCCCCGACCCGAAGTCCCGACTTGAAGTTCAGAACGACCAGCTTCTCCCACGAGGACAAGGACAACTTACAAACGTCCTGGCCAATGGGCTAGGTCACCTTTTGGGCCCGCCCAACACAGTATATAAGGGGAGAGGTCAGCACTCCCCCCAAGGTACACATCATCTTACCTAATTTGGCTACCCTATCGTACGGACACTAACTTGAGCGTTGGAGTGTCCTTGTAGGTGGCCACCCCCCTCGATCGCCTAACCGCCGGTTTTGCCAGTCTCCCACCTGAGCCCGAAGACCCGTTCTAGGTCGCCCAGGGTCACCCCTTTTTATCTTTCCACCACAACTCGATTCGTCGAGTACCTGAGATCACCAGGTACGAACAATTATTATTAAATAATTTTTAACAAATAAAA
>NC_029788.2:5097565-5097839 GCF_000816755.2 Arachis ipaensis
CTAACGAGCGTGGTGTGTTTTGCAACATCACTTTCCACCAGCCTAAGTGTTTATTATATTATCGTACTTACATAATTAAAATATAATAATAAAGCTCTTGCTAACCACTAAAATTTGGAAGTTACTTAATTCGGCTATAACAGGATATTTTTAACCCATGGTACACTTGATTCTCAAATAGAGAAACAAAATATATACATTGTTGATGAATACAGAAATTTATGATCTAGCAAACAAAGTCATGCACATTAAAAAAATTCACACAACTAATCTT
>NC_029788.2:5097874-5099375 GCF_000816755.2 Arachis ipaensis
CAATTTATATATTATAATTTTGTAAAAAAAAAAAGTAAAAATAAGAATTTATTATTTTGATGAAAGTGTATTTTTCAGTTTTAGTAAAGACTAGACTACTTTCTCTAAGAAAGTCTGAATAAAGATGTCACAAACACATTCTATTTAATTACTAACTGGATCCCATACATTAGAACATATATTCTTGCACGCTTTTTATATTCTTTTGAGTCATGAATCTACTTGGCTATCATGTGAACAAAATTAGTCCTTGATTTTAAATTTTATCATTATTTTTTTGTGTTTTAACAGAATTTTGACATGACAATATATTCTCGTTGACAATTGAGAGACTTTTCTTCTCCTTTCTTTCACCAACAGAATTCTACTCATCATCTTGAGGTTGTTATGCCAATTTTAGATCCTCAGGAAGAGGAATGTTAGTGCTATTAAACTTTGATAGCCAACTTAATTAAACTCCAATTGACTTCCACACACACAACATATATATATATAAGAGAATTATACAAAGGTTTAATTTTTGCTCAGAAATAATATGGTCTAAGGTTTGAGTACATAGCCTCATTCTTAAATATTTTTTATTAAGTAAGGATCGAAGTGTTCTATTTTTTATTAATTATTAATGGACTTTACTATGTAGACAATTATTTTTGTGAACAATGTGAACAATAGATTTTAAAATTGACCCAATAAAGTAAAAACACACAACATTTCCAAATTACCCGCCTAAGATAACCATTTGCATACCTAGTGAATTGAACATCCGATATATCTATTATTCACATTGTTTAATATTTTCATTGTCTATCTATACTTTTCTATTATTAATATATCAAAGTTTCAGTAATATTAGAGAGATAAAAAATAATCAATTTAAAGTTTTAAACAGTTCAAACTTTATTTAATATTTATTCATTATATATTACAGAATATATTAAATAAAAAATAATAAATCTTGACAGTTTTTAACTGATTTTTTTTTTAACCAAATATTTTCGGTTCATATATATATGGCAGTTAACGGTAGATTTATTTCCAAATTATAAACTAAGCTTGTTCATAATCTATCGACTAATTAAAGTGTCTTACAGGGTTACATATGGTTTTATCGATCTCCTCATACAAATAATTTTATTCTATATAAAACTTAATCTTTATAGAACCTGACACTAAATTTATACTTAATCTTTATACCCAAAAATATAATTTTAATTTGATAAATTTTGGTACTGTACTTGATCACTTTTTTTGTTATTTAGTTGAATTTATTAATTTAATTTGTATAACTTAGTTGTCTTTTATTTAATTTGTTAATATATTTTTTTTCCCCTGAGAGTTAAACATTTCTTCGTTTCATATAGTTCCCTTACTTGCTGCTATAACTACACTAAACCTTATGCTGTTGCCATCACTTCAACAAAAATATTAGAGTTTATCATCTATCATCTTAAAAGACTTATAAACATAAATATTTAAAAAGTTTAACTAGCATGTGTATGTC
>NC_029788.2:5099436-5108527 GCF_000816755.2 Arachis ipaensis
TACACAACACCAGAAATTTTAAATTAATAAATAATAATTGTACAATATATCTTATTAGTTAAGTTTTAATTAGAATATATCTCCAAATATTTAAATCATACCAAACGCATTTTTCTTTTTCTTTTTCTAATACATGTTAATTAGCTAAGGCTCATGTTTCTTTTGTTATATTTGTCTGTATTTCTTTTATAGCAAGAAATTAAGGAAAAGCAAAAAGAAAAGCAACACTAGCGGGAACAAATTTAGGTGCGGAAATTAATTAATTGTTTTCATAAAAGCCGTGAGCGGCATAAAGAATTTTCTCTATATGGTGCTATTGGTATATCATTATTTTATTATTCAATTGATATAGAAGAGCATTAAACATAGGTTATAGACTTGGAACTATAATTTAAATTAATTCTCTATTTATTATTTTTTTTTTCTTTTTCGAAATGCTGGCTTACTCAGTGTTTGATGCCGCATAATTATTGGTTAGTTCTCTCCGGCAAGGAATTATGGTTTGCTTTGGTACGGAACAAATGAAACATTTAATTTGGATAATATTATTATAAGTTAAAACCTTTTGAGGTCACAATTTTAAATAATGATTTATGACCTAGAAACCATTTCAACAATTCAATCAAATAATTCGTTACACGACCAGGGCTGATAAGGGGTAAAATAGGGTAGTGTTTGGACTCTATCTTAATTTTATCTGTGTATTGAAAATTTTTTTAAAATTCTATCCTATCTTATTCGCGGGTTAAGAATCTCTCAACTCTAACTCTATCCGCACCTTAAAGTTCTAAATCCTACTCTATCCGACTCTATCCGCAGAAAAATAAAAAATTTTGAAACAAATATAAAATTCAACCATTTCAAATTTTATACATATTAATAAAATAGAAAATAAAAAATAAAGTTCAAATTAAAATTAAAGACAAAAAAATCTTAAAGAAATTCAACATAAAATTACAAATAATACGATTATCAATTAATTTAGTGGTTATTTCATGTTTTTATAAGAGGAAGATTGTAAGTTCAACACTCACTTTCTTCACTACATACATAACTTTTATATATATATATATATATTAGGAATATGAGTAAGATAGGGTATACCCTAAACCCGTACCTTACCCTACTCGCAAATAAATTAGTACCCTACCCTATCCTACCTGCAGCGGGTATGATAAACAACCCTACCCGAATGAGTTAGTCCAAATTGAATACCCGCAGGTAGGGTAACATAATTTATGTTAGACGTTGATTCTTTATTTGGTTTAATTTTCGCTTCACATAGATATCTTTCAATACTGATTTCTTGTATAGCAAAGTTCTGTTGAAAATTCATGAACTACTAGATTCTGTTTTTTTCTTTTTCTTCTTCTTCTTTCTCTTTTCTTTACCTTCACCTTAGTGTTTTCTTCATCATTCAACAACCGGTATAGATCTTCTATATATAATATATCATCACAACTTTCTTTCTTTAATTTTTTTGATGAATGTGGGGCTATTTGATATCCCAAAGTTATGAGGCTTTAAAATAGTCAAGGTTGACTCATTAGCTTCAAATAAATTATTGTCACTTAACTCCACTAAATTAATTTAGGTCTTTAAAATATCACTTTTTATTTTAGAATGGAAGTAAAATGTTGAAATATAAGCTTGTGGAGATATAAAGCGATTTACAATTATATAGGCGTTCTTACTTTTCACGCTTTATAGTTTATAAATATAAAATATTTTTTTATCTTTTGAACTAATTTTTAAAATTGAGTTAAATCTATTCAATTTTAGTATAGCATAAGAACTTATTCAATACGAACAACTTAATATTGTTGGACCATTTATTTGCATATGTATGTTGTTAAATTTATTCAATCTTAATTCTAATGTATTACTTATACAAGAAACATTTCTCTTTTTTCTTTTAAAGGCATAAACAAAAATTCAAATAATTTGGTGAAAATAATTTTTAGATCTTAATTGGAGCATATATTAAGGTGGTGACATACTCTTGCATGACAATATTTTTAGTGATTGAAGAGCTGATTTATACTACAAAAAAAAGAGAGAGTTATTTTAATATTTTTTAATAGTCATAATTAAATATAAAAATTAATATATATTTTTGACAAATATCACACATGTCAATTTTTCTATGTTTTTTTGATAAATAATTTGACCGTAGAAAATTACTCCTCAATTTTGACACTCATTTGTTCTCAATTTACTCCACTATTCTTCTTCTTTTTTGGATTCCTTCAATTTTGACATCACACTGCTTTTAATTTGGGATTATACTACTCATTTTTTATCTTCAAAATCTCAACTTATTCTTCAGTTTCAAGATTTCATCTCATTCTTTATTAATAAATATCACAGAAAATATATTCTCAATTTTTTTAACAAATTATTTTTGATAGCCAATATTTATCAAAATAAGATTTAAGCTTTTTTGACAATTACTTATATGTTAAAAATACTATTTTTGACAATTTTTTATTAACATATTTTCATAGTTAAAATAATGTCAAAATTTATTTTTTTGATAAATTTTAATTCTTTTTTGACACATATAGCTCTAAAAAATAATCTATATTGTTGTAGTGTTATTTTGATTATCAAATTTTTGGAGGAGTCATATATTAAATTTTTTTTATATTAGTCTATGACAACAATAAAAAAATTCTCACATCAGTCAAATTCATCCCAATAGAATTCATAAATTTTACTATAATTTTAGTTTTTATTATTTTATTTTATCTTTATTTGTTATCTTATATTTGTTCGTGTTCTTATCTTTTATAAGCAATATTCTATATATATTTAGTTTTACTTTTATAATTTTTCAATAAAAATACAAAATACAATATTTTTTATCTTTTGTTTTCTTATTCTTTCACAATTTTATTATGATAATAAAATTTCTTATGAGTTATACTGATATTCATGATTAAAACTGTCAATCCTAATTGTCAAGCTTTTCTTTCTTTCTCAAAATTATGCTCGTACTGTGACTGTGACCGCGACGGTCACACTGTTGATGTATGTTATGCCAAGCATGCTACTCGCCGGCCACCCACGCCACCTGCAAGTAGGCCAAAATTTTATAACAAGAGTCGTTCTTCGAGTTAATACTCAAATTGGCCCTGAAATTTGACTCCCGACTCAATTTAGCTCTCAAAGTTTCAATTGACTCTAATTGTACCCTGAAATTTTGGCTCGTGCCTCAATTTGGCCCTTCCGTCATCATCCATCACCGGAAAGCTGACCTGGCAATTTTGGTTGACACCTGACACCCTAGCAGTTAGATGACGTGGCAAAATATTTGAAGGCATATATTTAACCCCTAAAAATCTTAAATAAAACCTAGAAAGTCCCAATTTTCCTAAATCACAAGAGTGTCTCCAAGAGTTGAGAAAAATGTTGGGAAGTAGCAGTCAAGACTCAGGTAGCTCTAGTAGAGCTTGTTCGCATGGTGGCTGAGTGAAGAACGCACACCGTGACAGAAGTGGGAAGGTTCCACATTGGTGCGGTTGTGGGTTGCGTCCTATTCTTCGGTGGTCTGGGACGGATTCCAATCCAGAAAGATCATTCTATGGATGCTCTAACTATAATGTGAGTTGGTTGAATTGTTGCAAGTTGATTATGTGTCTTATTTCTCAAATGCTTGTTGGTTTTGTAGTTGTTCTTCCTCTCAATTTTTTTTTGGATTTTTGGTGTTGTAGACTACCGGTAAGAGATGGTGCGACTTTTTTAAATGGGCAGATGTTGAAGAAGAAGAAGTCATAGTTGGCAGAAATGAAAGTTCAGTTAGTGAAGACCATTGAAAAATATCTCTGGGATGAAAAATTGGTGCAGTTGAAGTTGAAATTAGAATATTAAAAATATGAAATATTATGTTGTCTGTGTTTGTTATTATTTTTGGAATTGTGATTGTAGCTTATGGATTAGGTGGGATGAAATATATGTAAATGTGATATCAGTTATGTGAATGAAGTATTGTTATGTATTTAATGACAAAATAGAAATAAAATTTTATGTTTTCTTGGTAATGATATATCCTGTAAAAAAATTTTAAAACTGAGATTATATAAAAGATGAGGTATAACTTATGACCAAATAAGTATCAGAAGAGTATAGTTTGATCAAATTGGTCAAGATGTTATGAGTCTATATATGAAGACAAGATCAGGAACTGGCTCTAATAACTATATATGTAGTATGCACTTTCATTAGTGAATAAATTTAAGTGTATACGAAACAGTATCCAACAATCTATTTAAATAGAGACCAATCACCAGAGACAAAAAAAAAATAGTTAAACAAATAACAACACTTAAATGAATACAAACTGGTGATTATCTAATCTAAACTATGTTTAATCAAATGATACAAACAAATAGAAATAAACAATTATTGGCTACCTCAGTACTTGTTATTTGCCAAAATCTACAGGTGCATATGCTCTTTTCCAAGTCAACAGCCATGTTGGTAGGCCAACCGTGGATCTCAAATCTTTGATACTCTTCATCTCCACTCTATATCGGTGTCCATTTTTGAGATTCTTTCTGAATTTTCTGCAATCTACTATGTTAGATTGATGGAAACTTACCAACATGGTGGGATAACTTGACCTTGTTTTATTTCGGTTTAATTTCAATTTATCTCATACAATCCTTAATCATGAAACATGAAAGAATAAAACAAATAAAATCAACAATATTTGGATACAATTACAACTTTACTAGTCAAAATAAATTCAACTCTGACTCAAGTATCAAATTATTATGCCATACAACACTATCCAACATTGTCAATACTTCACAAAAAATAATGAAACAATCCAAGTCAAAATAACGTGACATGGTTTCAATTTTTTTAACCACCGACTGATTAGATATAACACCACAATGCTCAAAATACACTGAAATCTTGAATATGATCATCTACGACACCTTCAAGCCATAGTACTAATGTCAATATCTAAGAAAAATCAAGTAGTTCAGTTCATGATTATCACTTAATTTTAGATGTATAATAAAACACTCATGGCGGTCATTGATGCAAACAATATTCAGCACAGAAAATACTTTATTTTTACAAAAAATTATCCGGTCAACAATTAAATTAAAATGGGATATGAAGGAGTAAAATTGTTATTTTAAAATGGAATATGAAGAATTAAAAACTGCTCTAATGGACAAAGAATTGAACGATTCAGTTGATCATAGCCACACACATGCAAAAAAATTAAACCCTAATATACAAAAACTCTATCATCATCAACAACCATAATCAACCACATTCTCCCAAAATTTCACTAATGAAGTAGAGTGAAAAAATGAAAAACAACCCACAAACCAACATTTTGAAAAAAATAGAGCATGGTAGTTGAGAGCAACAATTTTGTTACTAACCTATTTTTTAAAAGATGACTCCCAGGTAATTAATCTTCACAATGGGGGGACAAGTAAGAAAAGTTTCAAACCTCCATTACTGCGACACCCATGGTGCTTCTCTGACGGGAACGTTTACGAGGGAAAGAGGAGGAAGAGAAATGGTCAATTGGGTTTCACTTTTGAAGTGGTTAATGTTTGGATTTTCATTTAACCCCTTTCTCTTGTCAACGACGTCGTTTCTAAAGATTTCGGCGCCAACAGTAAAACGACGTCGTTTTGAGACTACCAGGTGATATTTAAAATGGTCAGGTCATCTCTCCGATGACGGAAAACGATATAAGGGCCAATTTGAGGTGCGGGTCAAAATTTTAGGGTACAATTAGAGTCAATTGAAACCTTGAGGACTAAATTGAGTCGGGGTTCAAATTTCAGGGGCCAATTTGAGTATTAACTCGTCGTTCTTCCATTAATGTCGTCGGTGTTCCCTTGCCTCCCAACACTTCTTTGTTGCACAACTCTACCCAAGATCAAGGAAAAATGACACACCAATAACTTCATCAGAGTCTCTCCTCTCATCCGCTCAACACTCTTCTCTCATGACACTTCTTAAAAAGACTAAAACTCATCATTTAAATTGAAAAAATAGAAATAACCACTCTTCCAATAAAAAAATCAGTCTTTCAAATCAATTTAGACTTTTACCAATTTAGACTCAATCATCTACATATAAATATTTTTTCTTTTATTTCTATGCATCATGATGAGGCATGTGACATTTGTCATTTTTCTAAGCAAATAAAACTTTCATTTTCTCAAAGTTTTAATAAAGCTAATGCAAATTTTGATTCATTACATTTTGATATTTTGGTTCCGTTTCGACAAAATTTTATTCATAATAATAAATATTTTTAACTATTATTGATGATTTTGGCTGCTTTACATGGGTTATTTTATTAAAATCAAAAGGAAAAGTATAAAATCATATAAAAAGAATTTTATTAATTTAGTTGAAACACAATTTAACTCTAAAGTCAAAACTGTTCGTTCCGATAATGGATGAAAATTTATCTTATATAACATTATTTTTATACTTCAAAGGGCATTATTCATCAACGTAGTTGTGTTGAAACTTCTCAACAAAACGGAAGGATAGAACACAAGTATCAACATATTTTAAATATAGCTCGTGCTCTTATGTTTCAATCTAATTTACCATCATCTTTTTAGTATTATGTTGTTAATCATGCTATTTATTTGCTTAATAGAGTTCTATCATCTGTAATTAATTTTAAAACACCATTTGAGATTTTATTTAATCATCTACCAAATTATCATGATCTTAAAGTTTTTATATGCTTATATTTTGTTTCTATCCTAATGGCAAATAGATCAAAATTTGATCTAAAAGTAAAAAAGACGGTGTTTATTGATTTTCAATGTGGTTTTAAAGGATATATTGTTTATGTTTAAAAGATAAAAGGATTGAAATGTTTAAAAATGTGACTTTTTATGAAATGATCTTGCTCTTAATCACAAAAGATGCCCAATTCTATACACCCAATCCAGCATTACCAAACACACTTTCTCACGAACAAAATTCAGTTAGTCTTCCTATTAAACCAGAACCTATTCCTATTGACCCACACTTCACTTTCATTAGTCCACCCACTAACCCACTTTCATCTAATTCTTTATTTTCTTCAACAACCTCTCTTTCTTTTTTACTGTCTTATCTTAACTAACTTGAACTCATGACCACTGATTCTATTTCAAGTCATACACCCTTTTCTCCTTCCGTAATAGACACTAGTCCACCATCACTTCCTTATTTCACGTCACTTTTCTCATCACATGAGCAACTCCATCCTCATCATTCCGATTGATGTCACCGACTTTCAACTTATTTCTTTAATCACCTCCACAAATCTCTCTCCCTTAAAGTTTCAATATCCTTTATTTTCACTCATGTCTTTTTCTTCTCTTTCATCATCATAAAATAAGTTTCTTTTATCTCTACATTCTAATGTTGAGACAAAGTCCTTTAAGGACACCAATCAACACTCTAATTGATGTAGTGCTATGAAAGATGATCTAGATGATCTTGAGTTGAACAAAACTTGGTGTCTTGTTGATTGTCCTGCAGATGTTAAGTTGGTTGGCTGTAAATGGGTCTATCACATCAAATGCAAGTCTGATGGTTTAGTTGATCGATATAAGGCACGCCTTGTGGCTAAAGGATTCACTCAGATTGAAGGTGTTAATTTTTTAGAAACCTTTTCTCCTGTTGTCAAACCTGCCACCATCAGATTAGCTTTGGCATTGGCCTCTATGAAGCATTGGTCCATACATTAGTTGGATATCAATAATAATGCTTTCTTACATAGAGATCTTTCTAAAGATGTTTACATGATTCTGCCACCCGGATATACATCTCCTCGACCGAATCAATGCTGCAAGTTGTTGAAGTCATTGTATGGTTTACGACAATCTAGTTGTATGTGGTATGACAAACTTTCTCATCTTCTGCTATCTCATGGATATTAGCAGATATTATCTGATTATACTCTGTTTGTTAAATTCACAGGTGTTCAAATTTCTATCCTTTTAATCTATGTTGAGGACATCGTTCTCACTGGTAATTCTATTTCTGAACTTGTTGTCATTAAGTCCATTTTGCACCAATACTTCTGAGTTACAGACTTGGATCTATTAAAAAAATTTTTGGGTATTGAAGTTGCTCGATCAGTAAAAAAAATTTGCTTATGTTAGAAAAAATATTATCTTGATCTTTTGGAGAATTCTGGTTTATTAGGTACTAAACCTGCCTCTGTTCCAATGAATAGTGCCACACGACTATAGCAAGACAATAGTCCTCTGTTATTTGAACCTTCTTTTATTGCCGTTTAGTTGGGCGACTTATTTATCTCATCACTATCCGACCAGACATCATGTATGCCACTCAATAATTAAGTTAATTTATGACCTCTTACTGACTCTCATCTTCAAGTTGCCAAACGTGTGTTACGACGACAAAGGACTTTTTTTCCAAGAGAATCAAAAATTCAAATCCTCGGCTTTAGTGACTCCGATTGATTGGGTTATCCTGATATATTGCTTTTTCTTGAGTAATTCTTTGGTTTCTTGAAAAATTAAAAAAAAAAATACCACTATTACTTGGTCATCCACTGAAGTCAAATACTGTGTCCTTGTTAGCACAACTTGTGAGCTCCAATGACTACTAAATGTTTTGCAATTTCTTCACATCTTTTTTATTCGTCCACTAGTATTGTATTGTGATAATCAAAATGCTCTTCACATCGCGGCTAATACAGATTTTCATGAACGAACCAAACATTTAGAGGTTGACTATTATTTAGTTTGTCAGGAAATTCAAGATGGAATGAGAAAACTTCTTCCCATACATTCTTCTAGACAGTTAGATGATATACCCACTAAGTCTTTATCTCCTCAACCCTTTTACTGCAATCTTTTCGAGTTTAGTATTCTCGACATCTTTTACATTCTAGTTTGTGGGAATGTATTAAATCACTCTTTCACATTAACATATACAAAGAAGTCTCACACCAGTCCATAAATTCAATCCAATAGAATACATAAATTCTGCCACAATTTTAACTTTTATTGATTTATCTTATCTTAATTTTATTTGTTATCTTATCGTTATTTTATTTTTTTTATTT
>NC_029788.2:5108559-5110680 GCF_000816755.2 Arachis ipaensis
CGATAAAAATGCAAACTATTATTATTGTTCGTTTTTTTTTTTCTTTTTCTTTCTTTTGAAAAATAACATATATGACTTCTTGTATTGTCAAGTTGGATGAATCCCTTTTCTTATTAATGGAGCACTTTGTAATAAGCCTAAGGAAGAGTATTCCATCTCTAATTGTATTATTATTATATTTGCAGCACTGAAGATTGTCTACATCATTTTACACTTGTCAGCAACTAATCTCAATACTTAGCTTTAAATAATAATGAAGAAATTAAAATATCAACATCATGTAGTAAAATCATGAATCTAACAGTAGATAATAAAAAGTAAGGCACTCAAACGAATTGGACATGCATGATATATATCCTTCTAATAATCATTAGGAGGTAGAATAATTTACATTATCTGTGGGTTCCAACTTGCTAAACTTTCTCTAAGTATTTTCATTTTATATATATTTAAGACTCATGATAGAGGGTATCATTTTAAAACGATAATAGATAAAAATACTTAAATAGTAGTAATAAATTAAATTAAATATTATTTCAATATAGGTTTAATAGAAAATTGTTAATTATATATATAAGAATAAAGATTTTTTGTGAAATATTATTTGGAAGATTGAAGTTACTTTCTTACACTCATCAAAATTATTCATGTTGCTAGGGGCACTAAATTTATATAATGAGAACTGATGAGAAGATATTAATTAGAAAGTTAAAGGATATACTAATTATTCATACCTGGTTTTCCTGTTCAATATATTTAACATATCTTCTTCCTCTAAGACTCAAGTTGGTTTGAATATTCTGCCCCCTCAACAACATTGCAAACTATCACATTAAATCTAGAGAAATTATTTTTATATGAACATAATAAATTTAACACTTTCAGTTTAACCCAATTTATAGTAAAAGTTGATTTAATTTCTTAATTAAATTGATTTAAAACATGCATAATAAGTATATATTTATTTATAAATTTTGTATTATTCTTATTGTAAATATATTTAAATAAAGTGTTGAACTTGTGTTTGCATTTCAGATTTAGAGCCTTGTGGAGCAACCAATACCCAGTTGTTAACTAGAAAAAAAAAATAAATGAAATATATTTTTATATTAAAAAAGGTAGATTCCTTTGCAAATTTGCATATCATAATATCACATCAACCACTGCACGTGCGCAGAGACGGAGCACGCAGTAGAAGTGTAGAACACATAGGTAATTATTTAAATAATAAAGAAAAAAGATAAATAGATCTCTAACCTTTTGTCCTACGGACATTTTCGTTCCTGATCATTGAAAAATACTTTTAAGTCCCTGACCTTCATAAAATTTGGACGGATAAATCCCTCCGTCCAAATGCCTCCGTCAGGGACTGATCCGTCTAAATTTTTTGAAGGTCAGGGACTTAAAAGTATTTTTCAATGGTCAGAGACAAAAATGTCTGAAGAATAAAAAGTCAGGGACCTATTTGTCCTTTTCTCAATAATAAAAGAAAGGAAATGCAGCTTGCTAAAGATGATATCTTTTGTATTTTAACTTTAATTTTTTTAATTTATTTGTATTTTATAAGAGTAATTAAGCATAATAAATTTTGTCTATCAGTGTGTTTAGATGTGATTCTTTGGCATAAAATTACCTTTTATTTCAAAAATCACTTGTGATGTATTTGTATAAAATTTTTAAAACAGAATTAAAATATTTAAAAGAGTAAAGTATTATTTTTATCCCTAACGTTTGGAGTAAGTCTCAAAATTATTCTTAACGTTTCAATCGTCCTATTTAAGTCCCTAACATTTTAAAATTGGCTCAATGTTGTGCTGCTTTTAGGGATCCATTAACAGAATTGACGGCGGGACTTAAATAGAACGAAAATATTGGGGACAAAAACGATACATAAAAATAAATTTTAATTTTATCTTTCAATAATATCAATTTTTTTGCTGTATATATAATATTCAATTATTTTTTAATCATATTTAAGTAAATTATACTTAATCACACTACTTTTATTTTAAATAAATTTTTTTATATTTTTATATTAACTTATAACTTTAAGTGTAAAATTATAAAAAAAAATTAAATTATCAGTTATATAACAAATTAAGTTGAATTTAATTTTTATGT
>NC_029788.2:5113319-5116818 GCF_000816755.2 Arachis ipaensis
CAAATATAATTAATTTTAAAATTTATCACTTAAAACAATCATTCAAATTATATATGGATGGGATGACCGTGAAATCATCATCATCATCATCATTAATTGGGCAAGAAGTCCAAAAAGAACAATTTAAAAAAATATATATATATGATTAAGTGACACATTTTAATCATTTTCAAGCATAGCAACGAGTGAATATAGTTGAGTCTTCAACCTGAATATTATGGTATCCCTTTTGGGTTGCAGTTAAAAGTTGAAGAAAGATATTCAAAAGTCCGATCATAGTGATTGAGCAAGTTTCCAAACTTGTACTACAAATAATAAACTCTACTACAAGAAATTTACTATTTCTAATGCACTCCTGACTCCTCTACTGTAGACTCATATTCCATCCTTAGCCAAATTCAAACTTAGACAAAGACAATATATATAATTAAGATTTAGAATTACAGTCTAAGTTCTCAAAAACTCAACAATTACGATGGTGCCAAAGACTTTGACAAGTGGTTATAGAAAAAGGAGTCACATAATATAACTCCATTGAAAGTGCAAATAACCTCCCTTGAATTAAGAAAAATATTATTTGTTCTTTAAAATTTAGTTTTTAGTCAATTTTTTTATTTTATTATTATTTAATTAATTTAAATATCCACTTTCAGATACTAATTATTCAAAAATCAAAGAAATTACTTATTTTTTATTTTTTTTTCTTTTAAAAATTAAATAAAATACAATATTTAAAAAATATCTAATTACACTATTAAATTAATACTAATCCAATACGTTGAATATCGAAATTATAAGCTAAAATATTTAGTGAAAACTCAGGTGAAGTTGACTTCACGTGAAGTTGATACCTGAGAGCCGTTAGATGAAAATTTAGTCAAATCAGTTAAATCATCTAACGCCTCTCAAGTATCAACTTCACGTAAAGTCGACTGCACCTTAGTTTCACCAAAATATTTATCTTTGAAAATCTTAACCAATACTTAATTACCTTAAAATTTGTGTGTGTCTGATCTATTTATATTGTTTTGCAGGTAACGAGCGAACTCATAATTAAATTGAACTGTGCCAAATGATTGAGATAATTAATGATACATGATGCAATTATTTCCCTAGTCATTTCACTATCACTACTTCACACAGTACATCCACCATTATTTCAAAAAGCATTAGTCATTTCGGTATAGAACTTTTGATTTTTAGTTAATCACAAGTTATATCTATTCATATATTAATTAATATATTTATATTCTAGACAATTCATTCGGCTGAAATGATAAGTATTAAAGACAGAAAATAATCATGCAAATCAAGATTATGTCAAGAAGCAGTTAGAAGCTCTTAATTAACTCTAGCAGCTTCTGGAGTGTGGTGGTTACCTCTTCTACTTGTGTATATAAGTGTGAATAATGAAGTCCAATTCTGTATTTTAGTGACTATCTATTGATTAGTGTTTCTTCTCTCTAAGTCACTACTGCTATTATATTCTGTTTCTCATTCTTCTAATTCATTTGTGCTCATTCTTATTCATTTTTGCTAGATTTTTCCATCTCTAACCAATTTTTATAGGACTTCTAATAATCATGAAGATTTATAGTTCAAAATGCAATGATTTATCGAGAAAAGCTCCGCAACCAAATAAATACTTAATCAAGTCCAACTAAGTTGTTATCAAGGATTTAAAATTTATGTGCGCGCTTATTCTTATTGCTGTTGCTTCTTCTTCTTTTCTTCCTCATTTTTTCTCATCTTTCTCTTTCATTATCATCGTCGCCGTCATCACTACCACCTCTACCACCATCTCTTTTTCCTCCTTTCTTTTCCTCCATCTTCATCGTCATTATCATCATTATCATTATCGTTATTGTTATTGCCATCATTGTCGTCTTCTTTTTATTATACGTATAATAGTTCAAATTCAGAATGCACCAAAATTTTTTAATGACAATACACAAACAAATTCAGTTCAAACCAAGTGCATCTTATTTAAATTAAGAATGTATTGAAATTACTCAATGATAACTTAAAACTCTTCATCCTCCTTCTTTTTCATTATCATCATCGTCTTCTTTTCTTATTCATCTTCTCCTTTTTTTGTACTTTCTCACGATTCTTTTTGTTTTACTTTCTTAACAAGAATAAAAAAAATAAAAAAAAAAGAAACACATACTGCAAAATCAGTAAAAAGAGGAGAAATTTATATTCATTTAAATAAATAAGATTGCAATACAGTACAAACATGTTCATTCAAGTCTAATATGAGGAGCAATGTTCTTAAAAGAAGAAATAAGCTTAATAGAAAAAGAAAGAAAGAAAAAAAGAAGATGTACAACATTAAAAAAATATTTTTATACTTTTATAGCAAAATTTTGATGTCAAAATTAAAAAATTTATGTGTTATTATTATTTTTTGATAAATTTTTTATAATTAAAAACTCTTCCTCTTCTTTCTTCTCAACTTTTTTTATTTTTTTTAGTTTTTTTATTTTATTTTTTTTAAAAAAATAAAATAAAAAAGAGAAAAATTAAATAAAAAAAATAAATAACTTTAAAATTATATGAGAAAGAAAAAATACAATAACAACAATATCAATAAAAGAAAGAAGAGAAAACATACAAAAAAATACGAAAAAAAACTATAGAATTTTTTACGCATATTATAAGAGTGAATTTTATTGAATTTAGACTAACATAATTAAATTTAATTGCCAAAAAATTTGAATATGTAAAAAAACTCTAATTTATCATCGATCAAATTTAAATTTAGCTCTTATACACATAAATTTATCATATGATATTGAATATTGATACCCAAAAGGCTCAACCCGTGCAGAAACCCATTATATATATATGATTAAAGTTTATAAACGACTTTTAAGAAAGGCCTAGCTAGCTAGGGCATATTCATATGCATTTGTATGTATATTTTAATTCAAGTGTGGTTTCTTGATATTTGAACCACTTTCTTTTGATTCCTATTCTAATTAACGACCCCACAATTGTTCAAGTGCATTTGTCCTCCCTAGAGTTCCATTTTTGCATATATAGCTGCCATGTATGTATATCTTATGTTGCATTTAAATTATTTAAATATAATACTTAAGCAGTGTTAATAGAACCTGGTTTAACCATAAAATAACTCTTAAAGTACTCAATTATATTAAAACAGGGCATTTGTGCTTAAGGTCGCGCATGTCAATATGTGCAGATTCCTGAGTCCATTCTCAAGTTAGTTATCTGGTTTTGTGCTTTTTAATTATTCCGTATATAATATGAATTTAATTTTAATATATTGATAGTATAAAATAATTTTATACATGTATTTAATTACATAATTTACATCAATAAAAATAATTATCTTTCACATTAATTGCATGAATGATCATTCAAAAGATCGAATATAATTATACAACTGTGTAAAACACTTTACACTATTAATTCATTAAAATTAAACTCATATAATATATATATTAATTATTGTCATGATTTTAATTTGTAA
>NC_029788.2:5116851-5119979 GCF_000816755.2 Arachis ipaensis
AAATTTTAAATTTTTAATTAATAAAAAATATATAAATAATTATATCCATAATAATACATAGTGCAACCATGTAGTTATGATTGTAACTGCTGTTTTAAACCTATGATGCACGGACACTGACACGGACACGAGACACAACACGATATGGGACATGTCGACATGCAAATTTTAAAATCTTACATGATATGGGGACATGCATACATATAAAATATAAAGTATTTTTTAGATAAACCGTAACGATATTTTAATATTTTATTGATATTAAAATATAAATTAATTTTTAAATTATTTTTAATGTCTTATTTTAAGTATATCAAGTATTTAAAATATTTTTTGTTTTAATAAATAATAATATATACTATATCTAAATTTATTTTAAGAATATATATTAAGAATAAGATTGGACACGCTAACACGTGATGGTATTTAGGTGTGTCCGGAAAATAATTTTTTATTTTTTATTGAGACACGCTTTGGACACAGAAGACATGCGTGTCGAACGAGTATCAATAAATGTCGTGTCCAAAATATGTCCGACACGCAGACACGACAACTCAGCAAAATATCCGTACTTCATAGTTTTAAACCATACATAAAATTATATATATGATGGTTATCACCAATAGCTAGCTACTAATTAAAAGGTTACAAAGAAATATGCGGGGACCGTAAATAATTAATTTAGGGGAATCTTCCAAAGCAATGTTTGAGAGTAAAAGGTTATTAGAATCGGTTAATAATAGTTCATGCAGCCATAATGGTACGTTTGTTTATATTATCAACCAGCCACCATAAATTCACTCATTACCATATTGTGTTCATATAATAATAAAATAATACTGTTAGAGATATAAGGAATGTCTCTATCTATTCTTTTCAAATTTTAAAAATATCTTATACTACTATCTTATAATATAATACTACTTGTTCCAAAAATAAGAGTAAACACGTATTTTTAATATATACCTTAAAAAAAGGTTTAATATAAACTAAAGCAAACAAAAAAAATTATACGAAACATACACAAAGTTAAAAAGAGATTTTTGTATAAATAAATCCGTCAAATATATAATCTATCCATATCTATTAGCTTACGAGATAAGAAATTTTATGATAAATAACATAGGTTCAATAATTAATAATTAATTTCATTTATTTTGAAAATGAAGAATCAATATACTAACAGTATAGTAGTAGACTCATATTTAATTAATTACATACTCTTGTCATATATTAATATAGTGAATATTAAGGTGCATATTTATGTAGAAAAAAGTTACCGTATATGTTCAAATTAAAATTATATAATTACTTTAATTTTTAGTAATTGTTGACTCAAGTGGTGATTTGCTTTAATAGTGCTGGTAGCATTTTTTTATTTTTATTCTTTATACAAACTTATCGTCTCATCTCTATCTAATTCTAAATTCTTTTCCCATCTTTCACTCTCATTCTATATATTACCATGCATTTTGCACCTTCATTTGTGCTTGGGCAGCTTGCTATTTCATTTATACTGTATTTATATTATATATAAAGAGAATATAAAAAGAGTTAGTGTCTAATTTTTTTTAATACTTTTTATTATATATAATTTTATAAAAAAGTTTTTTGGTTATTTCTAATACTTAAACACAAGATTTTGCACTTAAATATAAATTATTTATCATCTTAATTAATTATATTTATTACTTTTATATATTTTTAAAAAATAGAAGAATGAATCCATAAATTAGTGCTGTTTTAATAATAATGTCTCTAATAATGTCTCTAATTAGTACTTTTAACTTTGCGACCTCTAAATAAATACAAAAAGATTATGTTATTTGAGGTATACTTCGTTGTTCTTCACTTTTTACGCGTCTTTAATATAACTATTTGACAAGGGAACTACTTAGATAAAGATGTCAAAAACGTCTTTTTTTAAAGATATTTTTTAAAAATTAAATTTAACACATATAATCAATTAAATTTTATTATTTTATTAAAATTAGATTGGACAAATTAGTTTAGTAAAAAAATTAATAAATTAAATTTTTAAATCGGTATAAATTAATATTTTTTATAAAAAATTACTACAATATCCCTATTATAAAACACAACTAAAATATCCCTATATATATATTGAAAACTTTAAATTCTAACCCTATAACGATAGAGAAGAAAATGGCTAGAATTTAGAATTCTCAAAATTAATATATATAATAAGAGTATTTTAGTCATTTTATATAATAGGGATATTGTAGTCATTTTTTATAAAAAATAATATTAATTTAAACGGATTCAAAATTTGATTCACTATTTTTCGGTTAAATTAATTTATCTGACCTAATTTTGATAAAAATAACATAATTTAAATGATTATATATATTAAATTTTAATTATTAAAAAATATCTTTAAAAAAAGATGTTTTCTACGTCTTTATAGGAACATCCCCATTTAATAATAGGCTTTTTTATACTAAAATCTTAATTGGGCTTCTATATATACGTGGATGAATTATTAGCCTCTATTTAAAATAGGCTAAGAATTCCTACGATAAATAGAGCCGCAATTGTGCAACGTTGAGCATGCCTTGATTAGATTCACACAATAGCGATAGTTTATAAGTTTATCAATTTTTTTTTCTTTTTTATAAAATTTTATTATTTATATGTATTGTGATCATTCGGCCAAATAAAGTTCATTGACTGACAATGATGGTAGCTAGAATGAATTTAGAGTAGTGGAAGATATGATTAAAGTATAATATGTACACAAAACTCTCAAAAGCAAACTTTATTATGCAAATAATAAATTATTCCTCCGCGATCCCAATTGAATAAAATATTTCACCTAGCATTAGTGGTTTGACGTAATTGTTGAACTTGAACAATGTTCTTATGAATTTAAAGAAAAATAGAGACTAAGAAAAAATATAACCATTTATATAATTTTTTCTATTGGCTAAATATTTTGGATAAATAATTTTATGATGTAATATAAAAATATTTTTAAGAGTTTGATTCTTTTTATTCATGAAAAAAATAATTCTAGCACATATGATAAACAAAACGAGAAAAAAAAGTCTATACAAAATTTACATTTTTAGTCCAAAATATATTCTTGAAAAAAAATTTATGTTAGA
>NC_029788.2:5120150-5121247 GCF_000816755.2 Arachis ipaensis
AGACATTTTGTAAAAGGATTGGTCTTTGACAAAATGCCAAAAAAAAGTTGGTTGTAAATAGCTGAAACTCAATGGATGGAGATGATGTGTTTGTTGTTTCAATGATCGATATATATGATGATGACATGATGATAAATGGTAGATGACTAACATATTTCTCTTATATTTACTTTATATTTAAACTAATACTAACTAATCTCTATTTTTAATACTCAAATTATATTATTATTATTTTTCACGGTTTTTCTTAATCCGAGAGGACAAGAACTAATCCGTCGCGAATTTGATCGGAACTCTATATAAGAGTTTGTCGTTGACTATTAAATTATTACATGCGTAAATTAAACGGAATTTAAATTCCGATACTTGTTTAAACTAACCCAACTTAATTACTAAAAATATTTATTCTCTAACATTTCTGTGGTAACAAGTGAATTCAATTCAAATAAGATTAATTAGTTGAGATTATATCCATTTCAGATTATGATATATAGTTAACAAACTCTACAAAAAATTTAATTTATTGAGTAATCTTTTGAAATGTCCGTAGGCACATGAATCTAAATTATTAATGTATTCTCTAGCTAGGTCAAGCCAATCCTGGGTGATAAATAATTAAACTCAAACTCTACACTTGAAAACGGTCCTATATCTTTGAATCCATTATTCCATACCTGCTAAATAAGCTTGAAGCAATAATAATAAAAGGTTTTTTTCATTGTTTTAAAAGGCAATAACTTTTAACTAGGAAGGCTAATAGGCATGCATTAGGCGCCTAGCTAGAGAGGTAGGTCTCTGTCTCTCTTTCATGTTTACTTAAATTAGTAATAATGACTAGAGTGTGTGAGTGAAGCCAGAATTAAGAATTGGTGCATGCCAAAGGAGCTATAATATATTTTGACCAAAATCACTTATACCATATGCATGAATATACCACTTTATTTTTTAGACTATTTTTTTCATATTATTTACTCACTTAAATATTAAATAACAAACTTCTGTAGGCATTTAAATTTTACAAAACACTTGAGTTTAGCTTTTGTTGTTGAAGTAAAAGCTAATTATATTGGTGAGTGATTAATAATATCTTTGTATTT
>NC_029788.2:5121482-5122011 GCF_000816755.2 Arachis ipaensis
ATGGATACTGAATTTACTTAAGAGGAGTGCTAGGGGCCAGCAGATTTTGTGAGTTGTAGCCATCAATTAACCATTAATAGTGTATTTAATGGTGTGAGATTTCATCTAATAATAGAAAATCACTCATTTTTCTTTTGCTGGCTAAATACTGACCAGATTTTAATAAATTTGCTGCCCCTAGACTTTTACTTTACGTAAATATTTTTGTTTAAAAAGAAAATGAATATATGACTTTTTAAGGGAGGCCGGCGGAGTGAAGTACCTTCCACTCGCACCAAGGACTCTCTTTAATTTTAGAATTGTTTTGCTTTAATTTATTCTCTTCTCTTATTGAGACACACCACAATGAGATCCTTCCATTAAAGTTCAACAAGCTCAATTATGGGCTCATGGGACATTCATTGCCTAGTCATAATGCATGCCAAGTGCATATTATAAAAGAACAAGTACATGGAATAAACTTTTTAATTAGTTAGTATTAATCAATTTTTATTATAAAGTTATTTTTTAATCTTATTTTTTTAAAAAT
>NC_029788.2:5122267-5125288 GCF_000816755.2 Arachis ipaensis
TTTATTTGATACAAGTAAGTTATATATTTATTCTTAATTATATATTAAAAATCCCCATATATAGTAGGGTAGGATTTCAAAACCTTCATGATTATTATGATCTCACTTCGTGAAAGACTTTGTGCCCAACTTGCTTTCAACTAGTTTGGACCAGTACTCAACTTTCATGGCCATGATTAAAAGATTGGTAATGTTTTAGAGATAATATATATCTAAAGTTATTTAGGCAAAAAATTATTACTACTTATTTTAAGTAAATAAATATAAAATAATATTATTGTTAATTTATGTTTTGTTAATTAAGAAGTCAGTTTTAACATATTAAAAAAATTTTCAACTGACACTAAAAACAAAACAATTTTAATTAAACTTTGAACTAGACTCAAATTATGAGTCATGATATCTCAAAAATATAACTATCAATAATAATAAATTAATAATAGAGTGTGGAAGTAAAAAGTGCGAGAGCAGTTATCAACATCAGCAATAGAACATCAAGAGATAACAAGTGCAGAACAATTATTCAAATCTAAAAATTAATGAAGATATATTATAGGAGTCAGTTGACATTAGGTTAATTAGTCTATAATAAAATTTTGGGCACATATTATAATCAACTCATTTCTTCTTGAAAAATACTTAGAAATCTAAAAACGTTCTCAGCCTCCTTGACATCATAGAATAAAAATGAAAATCTTAAGTAATTTTTCTTAAGCCTGAACTCAAACTTGTGCTTTATCTTCCATTTTTAATTAAAGTTCTTTATTTTTATTTGTTCTTCTTCATCTTTTTCTTCCTTTCGCTTTTAATTTCTTTATTTTACTTTGCCTCCGACATCTTGCATGTTTTCTTTTTATCTTTAATTTTATTTTCGAAACTACAATTGAGACCTTGAGACATTTTAAGAAGAGTCGTTTTTCGCTCCTTAAATTAAGATTGTAAAACAAAATTCAAAAATTGTCAATTTATTTATTGTAAACAATGGAACAAAAGATCGAGTAAAACAAATTGGCATGTCCAACGAGACATTGTAAATAGATTGTAGTTTTGTTTTAAAAAAAAAAAGCTCTAAACTTGCGTATAGTTATTATGCAATGACAAAATTATTTTTAGATATTGAAATATTAGGTCAATTGACATGTCAAATTTATCTGCACCTTCTTCTTCTATTTCCAATGATGAAAAACGAAAAAAAGTTGAAAATATTTCATACCTCACACTATATAAGCTACCTTGTTGTTGGTGAGACATGATGACGTTGGTCATAGATTAAGTGCATCTCATACAAATACTATGGGGTGGGTGCTTAATGGCTTGCCACTGAAGTTTGTCCCTCCATAACAACACAAAATTTGATTAATCCTCTTTACTTGCCAATTCAAAATCATGTTTGCTATAACTCATGTGCCAGTGCTACCATAAAAATTTTTTAACTTTTGTGCCACGGATTTTACTTGGTATATTATTGCCTACTCTTTCAAATGTAAGCACAATAAAAAATAATTACTCTTTTATTTTTCAAAGTACAAGTTCAATTTTTTTAATATGTCAAAAGCATTACTATCAAAAAATTTTATGGTTACTATTGATATATTGGCAAAGTTTCATCAATAAATAAATGAGAATCATAATAATTTAGCTAATATATTGATTCATCATACGATCAAAATATTTAATTTTTTCATTGAGTCGACAAATACTAAGCATAAGCAATTAATCTATAAATTAAATTAAATTGCTAAACTAGTTAGTATGAAAGAAAATCAAAATGATTTTATTGAATTAGCTAAAAGAGATAAATGCAGAACAAAATTCTTCTATACATAATATTTATTTGGGTAGACAAGATCAAAATAATGATAATGTGATAAAAGATGACACTGGACTACAACAAAATATTAATTAAGTTGTTAAACAAAATGATATTGGGGGACAAGATGTCAATCAAGTGATTGAACAAGTTTTGAAAAGATTAGGATTTAATGTTGAAATTGCAAATCAATCTCCGTTTATATCTCTTTTTCTTGAATTTATCCAAAAAATTGAATTATCGGAGAGATGGAAATTTTCTAAGTCATTAACTATATTTTTTAGGGAAGATAAAGAATCGTCAGTAGAACACATTGCTCGCTATACCGTCGAAATCAAGGAAGTGGCATCAAATGAGTATTTAAAGATGGAATTCTTTCCTTCCTCATTAACAAGAAATGCCTTTACATAATTTTTTAATCTAAAGTCAAATTCAATTCACTCTTGGATGTAATTAAAAAAAGATTTTCATAAACAATTTTTTCGTAGTGAATTAAGAATCAGTTTAAGTGATTTATTTTCCATCAAACACCATGTAAAAAAATCAATTGATAAGTATTTTGCTATATTCAAAACTATGATAAAAGAATACTTTACTCCAGTTCTAGAATTTAAAATTATCAAAATAGCCATAAATGGATTAGAATTTGGAATTAGGAAGAAATTTATAAATCAGTAATATTATGACATGACTCAACTTGTTGAAAATGTTAGACAAATTAAATAATTAAAAGCTAAGAAAGAAGCAAAGTATAAAGAGATGATAAAAAAAAAGATTGAATAATCTTCAATTATCTACATCTCATTAAATAAGCAATGTAGAGGATGATTGAAAAGAAATTTCTAAGTACAAGGTAAATGACTTTTTTGCAAATAAGGATTAATTTTGATAATAAAAAAATGATAAAAAATGATCTCATCTTTATCTTTCTATCGTCTTTCATCTTTTTCTCATTTTTTTATTTTTTTTTCTCTCTTCTTTCTCTACTTTTCTATCTCTTTTCTCTTTCTTACTCACCATAATCTTCTTTTGTTCATTTTTTTCTTCTTTCTTTGTTTCTCTATCTCTTTTCTCTTTGTTATTCATCATAATCTTTTTGACTTTTTCTTTTCATTTTTCTTATCTTTTAAATTCTTTTTTTTCATCTTTTAATTCTAACTATTTTATTTATATTGTTATATTTTTTTTTGAAAAAAAATATACATCACCTT
>NC_029788.2:5126447-5128220 GCF_000816755.2 Arachis ipaensis
AATATAATTTTTTTGTTTTTTTGTTTTTTTTTATTTTTCTATTTCTTTATTTTTTTCTCTTTTTTATTCATCCTAATCTTTTTTACTTTTTCTTTGTTATTTTTATTATCTTTTAAATTCTTTTTTTTTATCTTTTATTTACATTGTTATGATTTTATTTTTTCTAAACAAAAAACATTATGCATCAAGTTTAAAATTATGAGCAAAAACAATCTTCTATTGACATTTGGATATATAATTCATAAATACAAGTCTCATTGACTTAAATATTCTGTTGAGTCTATTTGTATTTGGACTTAAAACTATTAAAATATCACTATAAAAGTTTCATAGATTTAAAAATTTTATCAAATCTAATTGACACTTAGAGTTTAACATATAAAAAAAACAACTTCACGAAATTAAGATTCTTTTATTTTCGAGATTAGAAAAAATTGTGCCAATTAATAAAGTCAGTTTAGAACAATAAAAAGTATGTGTCAAAAATTCTCAACTGAAATGTTAAAGATTAAGACAAAGGTCAATTAATACACGTTTAATGTGCTAAAATTTACAACATATATTATTTGACATGCTTAGAAGTTTCATACAAAAGAATGAATTCCAGTAACAATTAGGTATTCAACTATCAACATAGGCTTAGAAATTTTGTTATGTCTATTATTACTAGGTATTTAATTTATCAAGCATATATGTGTTTAAAGTGTCAACTTAAAAGTACTTGACGCTTTTAATATCAATCGACATTTACACCTCAACTTATCAAAGATAAGATAAATATAAATAACACAACTAAGTTTTTTCACTTTCAATCATTGCATGTCTTTAAATGAAAAATTTTGGGACATATTGTTAGACAAAAAATTATTATTGTTAATATTATTGTCAATTTATGTTATTTTTAAGAAGTCAATTTCAACACATTAAAAAAGTTTTCAACCGACTAGAAACAAAGTTGTTTTAATTAAAATTTGAACTAGATCCGAATTATGGATCATGATATCTCAAAGATATAACTGTCAGTGATAATAATAGAGCGTGGAAGTAAAAAGTGTGGGAGCAGTTATCAACATCAGCAACAAAGCATCAACGGGCAATAAGTGCGGAACGGTTATTCAAGTTTGAAAACTAACGAAGATATATTATAGAAGTAACTGTTAGTTGACATTAGATTAATCTATAAATAGAGTTTTAAGCACACATTGTTATTAGTTCAATTCTTCTTAAAAAATATTTGGAATCAAAAAATATTCTCAACCTCTCTAATATCATAGAATTAAATTGGGAATCTTAAGTACTTCTTCTTAAATCTAAACTTAAACTTATATTTTATTATCTACTTTTAATTAAAGATCCTTGAGACCTTGATAATTATTACAACTAATAACAGTTCAGTGTTACCGATGAGCCAATAATAATATCTCAAGTACGTAATTAATTAGTTTCATTTCATGCGTGTATGCACACAACTTTTAGCTCTAGCATCTAGTCTATATCTAATACTATTTTGACACGCCGATGGATTATTATTGTTGAATTCAACTCTCATGATGAGGCAGGTATAAAAATTTGTGATAGTGAAATACTGAAATGGATAAAATAAGTTGAATAATGATTTAATTATCTTTTTTTTAAAAAAAACTACATACATGATTGGCGAACGATCATGGCTAAGAAGAATCATGAGAATGTGGGTTTGGGAGATTAGGCTTTGAGTGCATTATGATTCATGTGGTTGGTTCTTCTTTGGTAATTATTAGAACGGTGAAAATA
>NC_029788.2:5128258-5132142 GCF_000816755.2 Arachis ipaensis
ATCAAATTAAAATTTATAAGAATTTTGCTATTTTGATATAAACGTATATCTCGGTGTCATGTGTTTGTGTCATGTTGGGTGTTTTTCCAACATTATTCCCCTTCTTTTCACGGTCACGAACGGTTAATTTTATTTATTTTTATCCCTTAATTAATTTGTAATACGAAAAATCATGTTGCGGCTAATTATTTAGTTCTAGCAACGAAGGTGTGATCCAATTAACACTTCCAAAGCCGGCATCGCTCTATTTATATATAAAAGCTACGTACTCAATTCTATTAATTTGAGATTATCTTTAGAGATTATCCATGTTGGAATAAATTAATTTTGTTAACCCAGATCATTAATATTGAATCACCAAAAATATATCAAAGCGTACCTTTATTCGTAGAAATTATAAATTAATGGAAAGACTCAATTTTGTGATTCTTTCGATCCTCCTCGACCAAAATCTTCTATATTCTTAGGAGGCTGAATCGTAACTCTCTTTTGATGGGGAAAGAGCAACAAAAGCGGCTTTGGTATATTGGGGACCGAAACTCAGGCCTATTTATATTTGAGTATGGCACCCATTAAATCCTTAATCCCAAATAAAATAGTATCTAAAGTCCAAAAGATAATATATCTAAAATCTAAAAGATAATTATCTAAGGAATAAAAGATAATATCTGATTTTATTCTCATTTAATTCCAAATCAAAAGTAATAATAACGTATTCAATTTAACATTTATAACAATAAATGAGTTCACCATTATATAAGTCATTTAATTTAAAATAGTATAATTTATGATTATAATTAATATATGTATTGTCCACAAACAAATTAAAAAATTAAAATAATTTCCTAACAATCCAAACTTAATATATATATTTTGATGACAAAAAGTGGAACTGGTTGTAATTGACCCAATCCATTGGTTAACTAGTAGTTGATTTCACGAATTTCCATCATTAATATGATTATTATTTCTAATATGACTTTAACTGAACTGATGAGTTTGGTACCTAGCTATCTTGTTCGGTTTTATCAAATTCTTGTGCCGTTTATGTCTCACTATGTTGATTTTTTTCAGCATCTTGTTGGATGGCTGAAAGACATGCATGCCTATATATATCTATGTAATTAATATGCCAATTAAAGTTTATGTTGCTTGGTATGACCTAAAATAACGAACACTCATTTTCTTGGCAGGCCAGATATATAAATAAAGGGAAAGTATGAGGAACTAATGGAATATTTGTACAATAGATGTTTAGGGAGTATTAGAGATATAAACATTAGTGTTACTTTTTCCCATAAGTTGAAGCTTTTGTGATGAATGGTATCATGACATAGTATCAGAGCTCTAGATTCGAAAGGTCAAAAATTCGATTCTTGGTGAACCCGAAAATCAATTTAAGCTTTTGGGAAGATGTTTATTATCCTTAGTACTCGGATGATTATTCTAAATAGTATGGGGGATGTTTATTTTGTAACTCATATAACCCATTGTACACATTGTACAAATAAGTCATTGTCTCCTTAGCAGGAGTCATAAATAAATAAATAACCAAATAAAACTCAATTAAAGCTTATGTGGTCATACTATAGTTCTTACTAGTATAAACGTGCATGCTTCATCTACAAATACAAATAACCAGTCAAGTCCTTTTTTATTGGGCAGGAATTAATCATTAAGTATTTGAAAAAATACTAATCTGACAACTAAAAGTGGGATAACAATCAACAACACTATACATATACAGAACACTATTGTGAAAGTTCAAGATTTTAGATACAAAAAAAAACATGGCCCAAGTTTAGATATCCCAAGGTGTACTAAGGCCCAATCTCTATTTATATAAACTCAATTTTTTATGGTCTGACAGAATATAATTTGCAAACAATATCTAAACAAACATTGGGCAAAGCTCCATATACCCCTTTATTTCATCTAAGGTGGCTTGATCCACACAAGTAGTAACAAATAAACAAGGAGGCCTACAGGCCCATACTGTCCTCTGGTTTTACTTTTGGGCTTGACTCAATGGGTTAATTGAATACTCTCGCTTCTTCATATATTTATAACCTCTCAATGACAAAAAGGTTGTGTGTAGTGTGTACAAGTGTCAAGAGTGCACCTCATTCAATGACTTGTCTTCTTGAAACAACAAAATTAATAGGGTTGTGTTTGTGTTGCTTTAATTTAATTATTCATGTTGATGTATACAGTATACAACATTAATGTTGTTGAGTGTGAGGAAATATGAAAAGGCTTTGTATTTTTGTAGATTTTGTTCCTCTAACCATATTTTTCGGTCTTATAAATTAAAGACTAATTTATAGTAGATGTAATATTTATTTAAAGATTTGTTATTAGCCAATATATTATTACATGTACAACATAAAATGTAAATATGATATTTACTTAAATAAATGAATACACTAATTACTTAATCGATCTAAATTGACTTTTATAGATTTTTAATCATGGTTCTGAAAACTAAATCGGATCGGTCGGTTCAATCGGGTTAACTAAAAATCGGTTATCTGATCGATCCGGATAAATTTATAAATCGTTTGGCGAAAAATGGGTCATAAAATCGATTGAACCGACGATTAATCGGTAAACCGGCAAAACTGTCCGGGTTTTTGATGGATTTTTGGTTCAATAATAAAAACGGCGCCGTTTTGTGCTATTTAAAAAAAAGGGGGAAAAACGGCAAAAGCAAAACTGAAGTTACTGAACCCTAATTCCGTAAATCAATCCACATAACCCATCTTCTTCCCAAACTCATTTCTCTTCTCTTCTCTGAGAACCATAGAAGCCACCAAGAAGTACGTCACTGCATCCCGCCGCCATCGCAGCCACGGATTTGACCACCGCAGCCCTCATCGCGTCGCGCATCGCCGAGCTCGCCTTCTCTGTGTTCGCCGGTGTCGTGTCCTCTGTCGTCGTTGTTGCTCGCCTTTCATGTAATCCTCCTTGTAAGCATAAACGGTAAACCCATCTCCTCTCCTCTCTTCTCTGAAGACTGAAAGTGAACCATAGAAGCCACCGCAACCACCGCAACGACAGTTTTGAGCACTGCAGCCCATAGCCCCCACCGCGTCTTTATAATCGCCGACCTCGCCTTCTCTGTGTTCGGCTATTCGCCGGTGTCGCGTCCTCTATCGCTCGCGTTCCTCCTCACCGACCTCGCCTTCTCTGTGTTAACCGGTAAGCACTGATTAGCCATCTCATCGGTGTCTGCTTGCTGGTTTAGTGTTTAGGCGTTTAACACTTGATTAATTGGATTTTGTGAGGTTATTGTTTGCTGATTTATCATTTATTTGTTATTTCTGATTTTCTGTGTGTTGAATAGTGATTTGGTTTGGGGAAAGATATGGCTTCTTGGGCCATTGTGTTGAACCTTAATTATTCTTAGTTTTAGTGTTTTAGCTGTCCAAATTTGTTGTTGGTGTTGTTGTCGGTCTGTATTCTTGTTCATTTCCTTCACTTATCCATGTTTGTGGTATTTCCCTTTCAGTTCTGCTATTATTTCCCTTTCATCTCCAACACAGATTTGTTTCTATTACTCAATTTCACCATTTGGTGTCTTCTCCTTTTTCCTTGTCATTGTTTCTTTTCTTTGCGTAACTCATTTCGTGCTTTGATTCAATTTATCTTTTATTGCAACATCAATCATTTCATACATCAGAAATAACAAATAAATGATGATTATAAGTTTTGATGAGATACCTTTGATTAGTTAAAAATTGTTGTAAAATAAATAAAAGATATACTAAATATAAAATAAAGATGTATAAATAAAAGACTATAGTACTAATATAGTTAGCTCAATAACAATAATTCATATATGTATTTACTAATATTATATGTTGTAATATATATATATATAT
>NC_029788.2:5132820-5139761 GCF_000816755.2 Arachis ipaensis
TGTAGTATTAATATAATTAGCTCAATAATAATTCATATATTTATTTACTAATACTATATGTTGTAATGAATATATATATAAAGAGGGAAAGAAGTATTAAGCAAATTAGAACGTAAAGAGAGAGAGAGAGAATTGATTTTGTTTATTGATGTGTGTAGTATTCCTCAGTTGCTTCTCTATTTATAGGCAATGAAGTTTTACATTTTTCAACTTCATTAATTTGGTTTGCCTTGAGAAGTTAAGCCATTCAGTATTGAAATTAAACGCCCATATTAATGATGGTCATCCATCTCATCTTTCATCCTTATCACAACACTCTCCCTTGGATGACCATTTAGGATTATGCCTTGTTAAAACCTTACTAAAGAAAAATTCAATGAGAAAAAAATTTTAGCGAAGGAAAAAGAGTACGAAATCCTTTGTGATGAGGATTGTCTCATTAAAAACCTTGTCAAGAAAAACCTAATGGAAAAAAAATCTGACCAAGAAAAAACGAGTACAGTCTCCCCCTCTTGTTGACATCATTTAATGTCTCGAAATCGGCGCATCCTAATCTCATGTACCAATCTTTCAAAAGAGGATTTCGGGAATGACTTTGTGAATAAATCTGCCAGATTATCACTTGAACGGATCTGTTGGACATCAATTGTCCCCTGATTTTGAAGATCATGAGTGAAGAAGAATTTGGGAGAAATATGCTTTGTTCTATCACCTTTGATGTATCCGCCTTTAAATTGAGCAGTGCATGCTGTATTATCTTCAAACAGGACAGTTGGAGCTATCTTATGATCAATCAGTCCACATGATGACAGAATATATTGGATCAAACTCCTGAGCCAAAAACACTCGTGACTTGCTTCATGAATCGCTAGTATTTCAGCATGATTAGAGGATGTTGTCGTAATCGTCTGTTTTGTGGACCTCCATGATATAGCTGTACCACCATATGTGAAGAGGTATCCTATTTGAGATCTCCCTTTGTGTGGATCAGACAAGTATCCAGCATCTGCATAGCCAACTAGTTGTGACTTGGATCCATATGGATAAAACAATCCCATGTCAACCGTTCCATGAAGATATCGAAAAATTTGTTTGATTCCACTCCAATGTCTTCTGGTTGGAGAGGAATTATATCTTGCTAGTAAATTCACAGCAAATGATATATCAGGTCGTGTATTATTAGCAAGATACATTAGCGCTCCAATGACACTAAAATATGGTACTTCAGGACCAAGGATATCTTCATTTTCTTCTTTATGACGGAATTGATCCTTTTCTACGTCCAAAGACCTTACGATCATCGAGGTACTCAAGTGATGTGACTTATCCATATAAAATATCTTCAAGATCTTTTCTGTGTATGTTGTTTGATGAATAAACATCCCATTTTTTATATGCTCGATCTGCAGGCCGAGACAAAATTTAGTCCTTCCAAGATCTTTCATCTCAAACTCTTCTTTTAAAGTTTTTATAATTGTTAGAATCTCTTCATTAGTCCCAATGATATTTAAATCATCAACATACACAGCAATTATAATGAATTCAGATGCAGATTTCTTTATAAAAATACATGGACAGATATCATCATTCTTGAATCCATTTTTGGCCAGATACTCAGTAAGACGATTATACCACATTTATCCAGATTGCTTTAGACCATATAAAGATCTTTACAATTTGACTGAGTATAATCCTTGCGAATATTCATTGGATGGTTTAGATATCTTTAGTCCTTCAGGGACTTTCATATAGATATCCTGATCTAATGAGCCGTACAAATAGATTATTACCACATCCATTAAATGCATATGCAGTTATGATATACAGATAAACTGACCAAATAACGCAATGTTATCGCATCTACTACAGGAGAATACGTTTCTTTATAATCTATACCGGGTCTCTATGAAAAACCTTGTGCTACAAGTTGAGCTTTGTAGCGTACAACTTCTTTTTTCTCATTTCGTTTTCTCACAAATATCCATCGGTATCCAACAGATTTTACATCTTCTGGTGTACGGACTACAGGTCCAAAGACTTCACGTTTTACAAGTAAGTCTAACTCAGCCTTCATGGCTTCTTTCCATGTTGGCCAATCATTCCTTTGTCGACATTCTTCGACTGATCTTGGCTCAAGATCCTTACTTTCATGCATGATATTTAATGCCACATTATATGCAAATATTTCATTGACAATTGTCTTATTTCGGTCCCATTTCTCTCCTGTAAAGACATAATTTATCGAGATCTCGTCATTTTCACAATTTTCAGGTACCTGAACATCTTCTGGCGTTAAAACTATATCAGAATTTTGGACAACTGCAGGTGTCTCTACTATATCTTTTTCAATAGGAATTGTATTTACCTCTTTTCTTTTTCGAGGATTTTTGTCTTTGGAACCGACAGGCCTGCCACGCTTCTGGCGTGAATTTGCTTCAGTGGCTACTTGTCCTACTGGGACATCAATTCAAATTGGAGCATTTTTCGCTTGTATATAAGATTTGGTTATCCTTTTTGTATCGAAAAATGCATCAGGTAATTCATTTGCTATTCGTTGCAAATGTATACTCTTTTGAACTTCTAGTTCACATTGCCCTGATTGAGGATCTAAATGCATCAACGATGATGCATTGCAATTAAGTTCCTTTTTAGGAAGCTTATTCTCTCCCTCTAATGTTGGAAATTTTGATTCATCGAAATGACAATCCGCAAACCGGGCTTTAAATACATCTCCAGTTTGTATCTCAAGATACCTCCCTATAGTGGAAGAATCATATCCAACATATATCCCCAATTTTCTTTGGGGTCCCATTTTGGTGCGACTAGGTGGTGCAATGGGAACATATGTCACACACCCAAATATTCTTAAATGGGAAACATTTGGCTGCTGGCCAAAAGCTAATTGCATAGGAGAGAACTAATGGTAACTCGTTGGCTTCAAACGAATAAGTGTTGCGGCATATAAAATAGCATCCCCCAAACCGAGGTTGGGAGATTAGTTCTCATAAGTAAGGGTCTAGCAATTAATTGGAGGCACTTAATAAGTGATTCTGCTAACCCATTTTGTGTGTGAACATAAGCTACTGGATGTTCAACACTTATTCCATTAGCCATATAGTAAGCATCAAAGCTTGGGAAGTAAATTCACCAACATTATCAAGACGAATTGCTTTGATTGAATTTTCTGGAAATTGTGCTTTTAATCGAATAATTTGAGCCAGTAATCTCGCAAACGCCAGGTTGCGAGAAGACAATAAGCACACATGTGACCATCTTGAAGATGCGTCTATCAGGACCATAAAATATCTAAAAGATCCATATGGTGGATGAATAGGTCCACATATATCGCCTTGAATCCTTTATAGGAATTTAGAGGACTCAAATCCAATCTTTAATGGTGATGACCTTAAAATTAACTTCCCTTGAGAACATGCAGCACAACAAAATTCACTAGATTTAAGAATCTTCTGGTTCTTTAGTGAATGTCCATAGGAGTTTTCAATAATTCTCCGCATCATGGTTGTTCCCGGATGACCAATCGGTCGTGCCAAGTTATGAATTTATTTGGGCTAGTAAACTTCTGGTTTACAATGGCATGTGATTCAATTGCACTAATTCTAGTATAATACAACCCAGATGAAAGTGAGGGTAACTTTTCTAATATAATATTTTTATTTGAATCATGGATTGTGATATACAAGTACTCATGATTTCCCTCATTCATTGTTTCAATATGATATCCATTTCTACGAATATCTTTGAAACTCAACAAGTTTCTCAGAGACTTGGTAGATAATAGTGCATTATTTATTATGAATTTTGTTCCTCCAGGAAACAAAATTATAGCTCTTCCGGAGTCTTCTATTACATTGTCCGAGCCAATAATAGTATTAACATATTCATCTTTTGGCACAAAATGGGTAAAATATATATTACTTTTGAGAATGGTGTGGGAACTTGCACTATTCGCAAGGCAAATATCTTCACTATATGTCTTTGTCATTCTCTTCAAAGACAAATAATAAAATGAGTAGAAGTACATGCACAGTAAAATTATTCACATAAATACTTAACAAACACACATATTAAACTATTCCATCATTGATCAAATAGCCAATATTTCCTTCAAGATCCTCAAATAAATTAGATATATCATAATGAGTGGTGGAATTTTCATCATTTGAAACAAAAATTGTTTCCTTTCCTTTGTCATCATTTTTCAAGGATGCTTGATAAAGATCAACTAGGTGCCTTGGGGTACGACAAGTACGTGACCAATGGCCCTTTCCACCACAACGGAAGTATTTATCCTCAATTGATTTACTTTGCCCATTGTTTCTTTCTTTATCCCACTTCTGGTGAGATCCTTTCTTATGAATATAATTCTTCTTCCTTCCATAATTTTTCTTATTACCAAAATCTTGCCATTTACCTCTTCTGGGGTTATGATTTGCCGCATTTACTTCAGGAAATGGGGCAGCGCCAGCTGAACGCACTTCATGATTTTTTAAGAGCAACTCATTGTTGCGTTCAGCAATAAGAAGGCAATAAATTAGCTTAGAATATTTTTAAAATCTTTTTTTCTCGATACTGCTGCTTTAGGAGCACATTCGAGGCATGGAAGGTCGAGAAAATTTTCTCTAACATATCGGGTTTGAGGAAGTATCACCGTCTTTTGATGATTGTGCCTTTTTTCAAGGTCTTTCCACAGATCTGCAGGATCTTTTAATGTGAGATATTCATCATACATCAAGATGACGACGAAGAAAAATCATGACTTTGACTTTATTCTTTTGGGATGTATTATTTTCAGCCTTAATGGTATCCGTATCTCTAAGATCTATTGAATCAAGATGGATTTTAGCATCTAGTATCCGTGATAAATAATTGTTTCCAGATATATCAAGAGCATTAAATTCAAGATGAAAGAATTTCGACATAATGAAAATTTGTTACCTGAGTCTTCCTAAAAATTTGATCAGAGTCTCATGCTGATAACGTGTTGTAAAATAAATAAAAGATATACTAAATATAACATAAAGATGTATAAATAGAAGACTATAGTATTAATATAGTTAGCTCAATAACAATAATTTATATATGTATTTACTAATATTATATGTTGTAATGTATATATATATATAAAGAGAGATAGAGAGATGTATTGAGTAAAATTGGAACGTAAAGAGAGAGAGAATTGATTTTGTTTATTGATGTGTGTAGTATTTCTCAGTTGCTTCTCTATTTATAGGTAAGGAAGTTTTACATTTTTCAACTTCATTAATTTGGTTTGCCTTGAGAAGTTAAGCCATTCAGTATTGAAATCAAACGCCCATATTAATGATGATCATCCATCTCATCTTTCATCCTTATCACAACAAAAATTTGTTTGTTAATGTTTCTTTTGATAGTAGAACATTAGGTATTTGTTATTATGTACGTTTTGGTTATTTTTTGTTATGAACTTTGATGTTTGAAGTTATTTATAAACTTCTAATATTAAATTATGAATAATTTATGGTATGAAATTGTGAAATTTTGAATTTTATTAAGTTAGAAATTATTGAATTTATATATTCAAAATTATATATAGATTTTTTAATAATTTTATTTCATATTTAATTAAATTGGTTAAATTCCGATCGAATTCCGATCGAATTCCGGTCGAACTCCGATTAAATTCCGGTCGAATTTCGGTCAAACCCCGATCGAATTTCGGTCGAACTAATAAACTATTGAACCAATAACCTTACCAGTTTATTGACCGATTCGGTTCTTACAACCTTATTTTTAATCATACACTTGTCACAAATATGATGTATGACATTTTTAATTTGTGGGAAACCATGATAACCCAATAGAAAATTGTGACCACAGTTTGACAGGATTGGCCTCTTGTGCAGTTTAATCGTAATTCATTGATGGGTGAGTCAGAGCATATAGAAATTTGCAGTGAAAATTAACAAATGCTAGAATCAAAATTTCAGTTTAGCATAATCCTTTTTAGGACCTTCACTTTTTCGGTTATTGAAAAAATATTCTCAACTCTAGATTAGGCGGTGGTTTTGGTGGTTTGTGTATTTTTTTTTCTCTTTTTTTCTTTTCTAATGTGTTATGATTACATTTTTCAAAGAGATCTAAATTTATTTAGTCTTTGATAATAAATTATATAGACTATTGTTGTTAACATTTAGAAATAAGTCCATGCTTTTATTACCATAATTGAATAATAAAAAATTTAACAAAATTATTAATTTTACATTGTCAATACATCAAAATTAAAATTCAATTATATATAAGTGGATAAAACAATTGCTAATGTAAGGTAAATTTTATATAGAATTAATAAGTAAAAATATGAAAAAAAATTAATAAAATTTCTAGTATGTATAATTTCTTTATATGAATTTTCATAATATATAAAAGAATATTATATATTATGAAATTATTTTAAAAAATTATTATTTTATCTTATTATTTTTATTCAATTTCATTGTGTTTTTCATCAACAAATTTTAGTTGCAATGCCGCTAACTCTAGTAGCCTAACAAATTCTAGAATCAAGATTTTAGTTTAGCATAATCCTGATTAGGACCTTCACTTTTTCGGTTATTGAAAAATTATTCTCAACTATAGATTAGGAGGTGATTTTGGTGGTTTGTGTGTTTTTTCTCTCTTTTTTTTTTTAATGTGTTATGAAATTTAGAGTCTTTGATAATAAATGATGTAGGGACTGATGTTGTTAACATTTAAAAATAAGTCTATGCTTTTATTATCATAGTTGAATAATAAAAAATTCAACAAAATTATTAATTTTACATTGTAAATACATCAAAATTAAAACTCAATTATATATAAGTGGTTAAAACAATTGCTAATGTATGGTAAATTTTATATAGAATTAATAAGTAAAAATATGAAAAAATTAATAAAATTTTTAA
>NC_029788.2:5139768-5144359 GCF_000816755.2 Arachis ipaensis
TTTCTAGTATGTATAATTTCTTTATATGAATTTTCATAATATATAAAAGAATATTATATATTATGAAATTATTTTAAAAAATTATAATTTTATAATATTATTTTTATTACAATGTAAATTTTTATTCAATTTCGTTGTCTTTTTCATCCACAAATTTTAGTTGTGGTGTCGCTAACTTTAGTAGCCAAACAAATGCTAGAATCAAAATTTTAGTCTAGCATAATCCTTTTTAAGACCTTCACTTTTTCGGTCATTGAAAAAACATTTTCAACTCTAGATTAGGCGGTGATTTTGGTGGTTTGTGTGTTTTTTTTTCCTTTTTTTTAATGTGTTATAATTACATTTTTTAAAGAGATTTAAATTTATTTAGAGTCTTTGATAATAAATAATGTAGAAACTGATATTGTTAACATTTAAAAATAAGTCCATAGACAGTGCGAATTCATTTTCTCATTCATATAAAAAATTCATATATATATATATATATAGAGAGAGAGAGATTAGAGAGAGAGGATCCGATTTGCTTGCTTTGAAATTCAAATTCCCCCTGCCAAATCGAACCCTTCAATTTGTTGAGCAACTTTTTGGAACACAGAACTCGTATGGTCCGAGTTCTTACCCTTGCCACTCACAAAAAGCTGTCCCAAATTTTGGTCTAGCATGCCCTGAATCCATAACTAGGCACATCACATTCAAGGCTTCCATAACGATAAAATTGAGCCTTTCTTTTCTTTGCATAAGTCATTTTGTGCTTTGATTCAATTTATCTTTTATTGCAACATCAATCATTCCATACATCAGAAATAACAAATAAATTATGATTATGATTTTTGATGAGATACCTTTGATTAGTTAAAAACTTGTTTGTTAATATTTCTTTTGATAGTAGAACATTATGTGTTTGTTATTATGTACGTTTTGGTTATTTTTTGTTATGAGCTTTGATATTTGAAGTTATTTGTGAATTTCTAATATTAAATTATGAATAATTTTTTGTATAAAATTTTGAATTTTGTTAAACTAGAAATTATTGAATTTGTATATTCAAAATTATATATAGATTTTTTAATAATTTTATTTAATATTTAATTAAATCGGTCAAATTCTGGTCGAATTCCGATCAAACTCCAATCAAATTCTGGTCGAATTAATGAACCATTAAATCAGTAACTTTACTAGTTTATTAATCGATTTGGTTCTCACGACTTTATTTTTAATCATACACTTATCACAAATATGATGTATGACATTTTTAATTTGTGGGAGACCATGATAATCTAATGAAAAATTGTGACCACAGTTTGACAGGATTGGCCTCTTATGCGGTTTAATCGCAATTCATTGATGGGTGAGTCAGAGCATACAGAAATTTGCAGTGAAAATTAACAAGATATTAGAGTGAGTTCCCTACATGTGCATGGGCCATGGTGTTCATACTTGGTATTATTATAGTCCTTCCAATTTATACAAGTTGTGGGTGACAAGTGTTAGTCAATAATGGGATATAAGGTCTTATCACCGACGCTATTGGTGCTCTCTCTCCTGGAATCCATTCATTTGCCCAAGGCCCAAGGCCCAACCACTTTTAGATTTATATGTCCCTAAAATAAGAATAAGATTAGAGTTTCATTAAAAAAGTTTGCCACAAAACAAAATTTAAACCTCCATACTTATTTAACCACATTACTGAGTTAACCACAAGCTAAGCTATCTTGATTAAAGATTCTTCTAGTTTAATGGTTTTCTCCTAAAATAATTGTGAAGGGGACGGCATCGCATACCATAACCTTGTATTTTTCAACATATATAACTTATTGGCATATTTCATTTGTAGAATAATTGTGAAGGGAACGTAACCTCTTTCGAAAATACACTTATTGGCATCCACCGGCTAAGGATATATGGTTATAGTTTAAATCATATTATTTAAAATAATATAATATTGTATTTTATAATTATTTTAAATCACTAATTAGTGGAAAAATAACCCATTCTATGATTGAAGCCATATTTTTCTTAGGATGTTGTTTTCAAATTGAATTAATTACATCTCATCTTCTTAATTATCAACGATCGCTATAATGAATTTTCTGTTAGAAGCTCCAAAAGTCTCCAAGTTACACGAGAGTTCAAGCAAAAGCCGCGTAACAAACTCGATAATATCATAAGAACAGGGTTTGGTGTATGTTGGTTTGGTTGAGTTCACAAGAAGAATAAATAAAATAAAATAATGATATATATAAAAGAAAAGAGAGAGTAAAGTGTAAAACAAAGAACAAAGGGCCATTTTTTACATTAGGAGTATCTTGGTTAATTTCATATAATTTGGGTTTCATCCCTTAAATGATACTCCTGATTTCAAAAAACGGCCATTATTAAATGCTGTGAAAGAAAAAAAACATTTTTCTATTGCTTAAAAACAAATACAACATACTAAAAACTGGGAAAATTTTTAAATGGTAGAACTTTATAAAATTTGCTCACGTACCAAATTATATGAAATTAATGTTTACACAATTTGATGATTATCAAATAGAAAATAAAGAAAGCATTGTGGCATGGTATAGCTTATATACCACTTGAATGGTTAAGATTTAGTCAAAGAATAATGTTATAATTTGATTAACGTAAAGATGATACAAGTGGTGATTTATAGATGTTTTAACTTGGTTAATCATTTTGTCCAACATGTAACTTGATAAGTTAGCAAAATTGTTAAAGGTGGTGAATGGAATAATTAAACTAGTTAAATTATAATTTTTTATTTGATCAAAATTAAATAAATTGTATTAGTTGTAATTTTTGACTTATTAACGAATCATGCATTAAAAACAAATTATACATAATGATGAAATTAAATTGATATTTATTAACTTGTCATATAATTTTTTAAGTTGATAAGATTAAATTGATATTTATCGATTTTAATAAAAATTGAACGATAATTTTATCATATTATTTTTATTATGATCTAAATTTTTATTTAATTTTATTGTGTTTTTCATTCACAAATTTTAGTTGCGGTGTCGCTAACTCTAGTAGCCTAATAAATGCTAGAATCAAAATTTCAGTTTAGCATAATCCTTTTTAGGACTTTCACTTTTTCCGTCATTGAAAAAATATTCTCAACTCTAGATTAGGCGGTGATTTTGGTGGATTGTGTATTTTTTTTTCTCTTTTTTTCTTTCCTAATGCCTTTCTTTTCTTTGCATAAGTCATTTTGTGTTTTGATTCAATTTATCTTTTATTGCAACATCAATCATTCCATACATCAGAAATAACAAATAAATTATGATTATAATTTTTTATGAGGTACCTTTGATTAGTTGAAAACTTGTTTGTTAATATTTCTTTTGATAGTAGAACATTATGTGTTTGTTATTATGTGCGTTTTGGTTATTTTTCGTTATGAACTTTGATGTTTGAAGTTATTTGTGAACTTCTAATATTAAATTATGAATTTATATATAGATTTTTTAATAATTTTATTTAATATTTAATTAAATCGGTCAAACTTCGGTCGAATTCCGGTCGAATCCCGGTCGAACTCCGATTAAATTTCAATCGAACTCTGGTCGAACTAATGAACCATTAAATTGGTAACTTTATTAGTTTATTGATTGGTTCGGTTCTCACAACTTTGTTTTTAATCATACACTTGTCACAAATATGATGTATGACAATTTCGTTGTGTTTTTCATCCACAAATTTTAGTTGTGGTGTCAGGATCTTCACCTTTTCAGTTATTGAAAAAATATTCTCAACTCTAGATTAGGCGGTAGTTTTGGTGATTTGTGTATTTTTTTCTCCTTTTTTCTTTCCTAATGTGTTATGATTATATTTTTAAAAAAGGTCTAAATTTATTTAGAGTCTTTGATAATAAATGATATAGAGACCGATGTTGTTGCCATTTAGAAATAAGTCCATGCTTTTATTACCATAATTGAATAATAAAAAATTCAATAAAATTATTAATTTTACATTGTCAATACATCAAAATTAAAATCCAATTAAAAGAATATTATATATTATAAAATTATTTTAAAAAATTATAATTTTATCATATTATTTTTATTCAATTTCATTGTGTTTTTCATCCACAAATTTTAGTTGCGGTGCCGTTAACTTTAGTAGCCTAATAAATGTTAGAATCAAAATTTTAGTTTAACGTAATCCTTTTTAGGACCTTCACTTTTTCAGTTATTGAAAAAATATTCTCAACTCTGGATTAGGCAGTGATTTTGGTAGTTTGTGTATTTTTTTTCTTCTTTTTCTTTTCTAATGTGTTATGATTACATTTTTCAAAGAAATCTAAATTTATTTAGAGTTTTTGATAATAAATGATGTAAAAACTGATGTTGTTAACGTTTATAAATAAGTCCATGCTTTTATTATCATAATTGAATAATAAAAAATTCAACAAAATTATTAATTTTACATTGTCAATACATCAAAATTAAAACTCAATTATATATAAATGGTTAAAACAATTGCTAATGTATGGTAAATTTTATATAGAATTAATAAGTAAAAATATGAAAAAAATTAATAAAATTTTTAATATGTATAATTTTTTTATATGAATTTTTGT
>NC_029788.2:5146561-5147108 GCF_000816755.2 Arachis ipaensis
TTTCTAGTATGTATAATTTCTTTATATGAATTTTCATAATATATAAAAGAATATTATATATTATGAAATTATTTTAAAAAATGATAATTTTATCATATTATTTTTATTATGATCTAAATTTTTATTTAATTTCATTGTGTTTTTCATCCACAAATTTTAGTTGTGGTGTCGCTAACTCTAATAGCCTAACAAATGCTAGAATCAAAATTTTAGTTTAGCATAATCCTTTTTAGGACCTTCACTTTTTCGGTCATTGAAAAAATATTCTCAACTCTAGATTAGGCAATAGTTTTGCTGGTTTGTGTGTTTTTTCTCCTTTTTTCTTTCCTAATGTGTTATGATTACATTTTTCAAAGAGATCTAAATTTATTTAGAGTTTTTGATAATAAATGATGTGGAGACTGATGTTGTTAACATTTAAAAATAAGTTCATACTTTTATTACCATAATTGAATAATAAAAAATTCAACAAAATTATTAATTTTACATTGTCAATACATCAAAATTAAAACTTAATTATATATGTGGTTAAAACAATTGCTAATGT
>NC_029788.2:5147151-5148126 GCF_000816755.2 Arachis ipaensis
TTTCTAGTATGTATAATTTCTTTATATGAATTTTCATAATATATAAAAGAATATTATATATTATGAAATTATTTTAAAAAATTATAATTTTATCATATTATTTTTATTATGATCTAAATTTTTATTCAGTTTCATTGTGTTTTTCATCCACAAATTTTAGTTGTGGTGCCGCTAATTCTAGTAGCCTAACAAATGCTAGAATCAAAATTTTAGTTTACCATAATCCTTTTTAGGACCTTCACTTTTTCAGTCATTGAAAAAATACTCTCAACTTGAGATTAGGCGGTGATTTTGGTAGTTTATGTGTTTTTTTCTCCTTTTTTGTTCCTAATGTGTTATGATTATAATTTTCAAAGAGATCTAAATTTATTTGGAGTCTTTGAAAATAAATGATGTAGGAACTGATATTGTTAACATTTAAAAATAAGTACATGGTTTTATTACCTAATGGTTTTATTTTCTCGTTTGATTTCTTCCTGAAATCTTTTCGATGGTCGAGAGCTCCCCACGGTGGCCCAACAAGTGGAATCATAGCTGATAGTTAACCGATCTGGTGGTTTTAAGGGGTATTCACGGTGAAGTATCGAAAGTTTTTTCGGTAAAAGTGGTCCGGACGGCATGTCCCGCGGTGTTTTACGGCGGTTTGATGGACGAATACTCGTGGTGGAGAAGCTAGAAAGAGGGAGAGTTGATACTTGATGTGGAGACTCATACTTGATGGAAGATTGTTAATATTGCAAGTGTTCGGAGTATATGAAGCTAGTCCTACATCAAAAAAAGAAAGGAAAAATAAAGAATTTATAAGATAACAGACCCATTAATTTGACACCTTAAGATTTAGTTAAAGAATAATGTTATAATTTGATTAACTTAAAGATGATACACGTGGTGATTAAGGTGGTGAATCGGATAATTAAACTAGTTAAATTATAATTTTTTATTTAATCAAAATTTAATAAATTATCTTAACAAAAT
>NC_029788.2:5148383-5157466 GCF_000816755.2 Arachis ipaensis
TTTGTCACTTATTAAAAAAAATAATTTTTTTCAATAAGTAAACTTTTATATACAATTTAAAAAATTTTTTCTTAATTGTTCTTTCTAGTATTTATTGTCATCACCTAGTTAAAGAAAATGTCCACCCGTATTTATTGGCTTCACCATAGATTAAATCCATAATGCAATTGTATAGAAGCATTAAAGCCTCAACCGTTACATTGTCTTTTACCTGTCCTTTTTTCCTTTTTCCCTTTAATTATTATATACCTGAAGTGTTCTTTTCTTTAATTTCTACTTGCTGCTCCGATCCCCAATTCTAACTTCAAGAATCATTTATGATTTTCACGTTATGTTGGGTCGGTAACAATATATGCTTCGTACATTATGACAAAGATGGCAGCTAGTGAAACTGGAATTTCATATTAATAACTAGTCACTAGTCTATTAATAGTAGGTATTAATGTATTAAGCGTAGACCAATCAATATCAAAAGTATTTACTCAATTTTTTTATTATTTTAAAAATTATAATTTTATCTTATTATTTTTATTATTATCTAAATTTTTATTCAATTTTATTATATTTTTTATCCACAAATTTTAGTTAGGTAGTCCATTAACTCTAATAGCCTAACAAATGCTAGAATCAAATTTTGAGTTGAGCATAAATCCCTTTTACGACCTTCGCTGTTTCGGTCATTGAAATAATATTCTCGACTCTATATGCACTATGGCCATTGAAAATGAATGCATAACATTGTTGTGAGACTCATACTCATACCATGACTCTGCCATGACTTCTTCTTCTGCATGGATTCACCTCTCTCTCTCTCTGACATGAGTCACGTGACATTGAAAGTTTGAATTTTGAAACCCACCTTGTAAGTGAGTAACACCACTATCTTTTTTTCTTCTCTTTTTCATCGAAGCTTTTTATTTTGTATTTTTTTTTTCTTTTCATCATTCTTGTGAATTCAATTGAAGATACCCTTTTTTGCTCTGATTGTCCAAGTTAACAACTTTACTATATTGGGCATTGGAAAATCCGATTTTGGCTTTGTTGCTACTGTATCGTGGTGTTGGGGTTGGAAGTTTGTAGTTTTTGCTCTAATGGCGGAAAAAGTGGAGAATCATAGTCATAGAACACTGTGGTGGTGCAATCTAATGCTGAATTGGCGGGTTGGTTTGCTCACTGCTTTTGTTTTTGTTGGAATGGTTGTGGTTTGGAGTTTTGATGGCTACACTGTTAGGAACATCATTGAAGCTTGGAGGTACCATCAAGATTCTCTCTCTCTAAGGTCTCATTCCCATGGAAACTCCACTTTTATCCCCCAATTTAGTCTCAATCAAAAGAACCAAACCAATGTTAGCAACTTTGATTCCTATGATAATCATGTTAACATCACACACTCTGTGTCGGTGGAACTAGTTTGTGCTAGGAACTTTAGCTGTGTATCTGAAAAGCTTGATAAAAATGGAAGTTCTGAAACCCCAGTGGTGAACCAAGTTCAATTAGGGCATTATTCAAGTTGGATTTCAAGTGAATTGGAGCCAAATTTGACTTCAAATCTTTTAGCTAGATGGTTAGCTCCTGGAGGGGAACCTTGTAGAGATTCTAAGACGGTGGGGATTTCGGTTCCTGGTTTGGATGGTGGGAAGAATGTGATAGAGCTATCAGCTGGAGATGTGCATGAATTCGTTTTTCGAGCATTGGATGATTCTGGGAAGCCTCGCTGTTTAGGTGGGGATTACTTTGAGACTGATCTTTCAGGGGAATCATGGAAATCTAGGCCTTTGGTGAAGGATTTCAACAATGGTTCTTATACAATTTCACTTCAGGTTCATCCTGATTTCGAAGGGCTATACAATCTCACTATAATTCTGCTTTATAGACACTTTGAAGGTCTGAAATTCACTCCATGGAGATTTGTCTATGACCGCGTGGTTCTCAGAGTTGCAATTAGATTCTACAACAGCAGTTCTCAGTTACCAGAACTAGAGACTTGCAAAGCTTCCGATTTTGATAGGGATGTTTGGTGTGGAAGGTGGACAAGGCTTGGCAAGAATGATGATTGCCAAATCAGTAATGATGGTAGATATAGATGCTTAGCACCAAATTTTCCATGCAAAGCTCCATGGTGTGATGGTTCATTGGGGATTCTAGAGAGCAATGGTTGGGTTTACTCGACACACTGCGCATTCAAGATGTATTCATCCGAGTCTGCTTGGAATTGCATAAAGAATCGGTGGATTTTCTTCTGGGGTGATTCAAATCATGTTGACACGATAAGAAATATGCTCAATTTTGTTCTGGATTTGCCTGAAATACATACTGTCCCTAGAAGATTTGATATGAATTTTTCGAACCCAAAAGATCCATCTCAAAAAGTTAGGATTACAAGCATTTTCAATGGTCACTGGAATGAAACACAGAACTATCTTGGATTGGATTCTCTAAGGGATGAAGGATTTCGAAGATTGGTGAGGAAGTACTTCTCAGAAGACACAATCCCAGACACTCTGATCCTCAACTCTGGCTTGCACGATGGCGTCCACTGGCGTAACATCAGAGCATTTTCTGCTGGTGCAGACTATGCAGCATCATTCTGGGCTGATGTTGTGAACAAAGTGAGCCATCGGGGGCTGGTGCCGCCGAGGCTCTTTTACCGGAGCACAGTGGCAACTGGCGGATATGCAAGATCACTAGCATTCAATCCTAACAAGATGGAGGTGTTCAACGGGGTATTCCTAGAGAAATTGAAAGAAGCAGGCATTGTTACTGGCGTGATTGATAACTTTGATATGACATATCCATGGCATTTTGATAATCGTTGCAACGATGGAGTTCACTATGGAAGGGCTCCTTTGAAGATGAAATGGCGAGATGGTCAAATGGGTCATCTGTATTTTGTAGACCTCGTGTTAGTTCATGTTCTGCTCAATGCAATATGTGCAAGGTAGCCTTAGCATTCTTTCTTGTTAATACATTTGTAACTTGTAACCATGATTGTTTGTATTGTATATTCCTCAAAACAGTTTTTACTATTGATTGATGATGATAAACAAGTATATCAAAGTTTAAAGAATATATTTGCTATGCTTCATTATTTCTTGCAAGCCATCTCCATGTGTAGAGTGTAGTGGATGGTCACTTAGATTGGATAATAAGATATCATGCTGATGTGAAACTAAGTTTCATAAGTAAGGGGAGGGAATTCCAGCTTCGGTATTACTATTAAAACTACTTTATTTATTTGTTATACCACCTTCTATTAATTACTAAAACTCATTTTGCAGTTTGCACCATTACTTTATCCAAAAAAAAAAAATATTTAAATATGAGAAATATTAGAAAACGATTAAAATTTAATATTTTTAACGTTTAAAAAATACGATAAATTCTAAAAATTTTTTAGTATTTTTCTTTGAGAAATGTTAAGGGCAGCAATTTTTATGATTTGTAACCATTAAATAATTATTAATAATAATTTTAATGATATAAAATTAATGTGAGATTTCATTCAATAATTCACTTTTTTTTATTAATTACATGCCAGAATTTAATAAAGTTACTTTCTCTTTCAATTTTGAGGAAGTAAGGAGTTGCTTATTTCGCACATAAAGGGCAGAGGTATTGTCGGTACACGTAGGGACGTAGAAGAATGCCCGAATAAGCAAACAGAATGGACCGAAATTACAAAACTAACCCCGAAGCACCAACCGAAGTTCTCTTGTGCGTCTCTTCTTGGCTTCTATCTGTGAGTGATTAACAGTTACAGAGACGCAAAAGAGGGAAAAACACAATAATAGACTCAAGACCTAAAACCACGCTATTCGTTTTTACCATTGCTGGATTAAATAAAAATAAAAAATAAAAAAAATTGTTGGATTTTTAGGCCTAGTGCTAAAAAAAAAGAAGGAAAGAAAAAAATTGGGGGAAATATAGGGTTCCAAATCTGGCAAACCTTGTGGGATTGAGGGCTCGCTCTTCGTTGAAGCAAGATTGGTCGGATCTCAACGACGACGACGACCAGTGCAGCAGCAGCAGCAGGCGTTGGCGTCGCAGGCTCTTCAACATGGCCTTCTCATGGCCCGCCGCCCTCCGTATCTCCCTCTTCCTCCTCCTCATCGCCGCCGTTGTCACCGCCTGCTTCACTCTCCCCATCGAAAAGGTATTCATCCAATCTTTATTTCTTCATTTCCATTTCCGTCTTTTGATTAACGCGCTTTTATCTCTGGATATTCGACTAGCATTTCTGAAATGTGAAATGTTGAGCTAGCGTTGTTTGTGGCTGGATTGCCTTTGGATTTACGTTGGTGGAAAATTAAGAAAATAATCTGTTTCTGGATTTATTCTGAATCTTTTCACGGTTTTGTGATCTGCAGATGATGAAGGACTTTTTGCTATGGGTTGAGCGTGATCTTGGGCCCTGGGGACCTGTTGTACTGTAAGTAGATTTAATTTATGATCCCTAAAACTTGTGTATGCGTATGTATTTGTGTTTGTTTGTTTGGACTTTGATATGTAATAGCATCATAACTGTGAAAGTTGTTTCAATTGGTGTCAAAAGATTAAGGGTAAAACTGAAATTTATTTTAAACATTAGCGATAAAATTGAATCAAATTAAGCTTTAGGAGAATGATTAAGCTAACTAGGTGTAGTATGACTTGTATCTTCCTTTTATTTTGTGAGTATGACCATTTGATCTTTCAAGATAAGGTCATATAGTCATATACACCTAAGCTATTCTTCATTTCCCTTTGAACAACCAATGAAGGTCGGAATGGGTGAACTGGAGCGCAAGTGTAATTGAACTGTAACTTGTTTCCAGAGGAGATTGTTCACAGCCCTAGCATTCATAGTCATTTAAATATTTTGTCTAAACTATGTGTCTCCAGAAAAACAACATATACAATATAATGTTGGCCTATTTTTAAACTCGTTGTTTATTTGGTATTTTTCAGGGCTGTTGCTTACATTCCTTTGACAGTCTTGGCAGTTCCAGCTTCAGTGCTCACTGTAAGAGCCTTTGACATACTGTCATTTCCTACAGAACTTTTAAAAGTTGGCTGTGTTTATGCAATTTGTTTCCTTTTTCGATGAGGACTTGAATTTGTCAATTCTTATTTCAATTAGACGTGATTTTATTAGGTGTCTACTGACTTTTAGTATGCGGTGCATGGCCCCCATTTATTTATTTCTTTTCATTCTTTAATTAAGTTGCTTTATTTGATGTTTCATTTTCAGCTTGGCGGTGGATATCTTTTTGGGCTTCCAATAGGCTTTATTGCTGACTCTATCGGTGCAACTGTGGGTGCAGGAGCTGCATTCCTTCTTGGTAGAACAGTAAGTTTTTTAACTAACATGTTGATAAGCAGTTGCCAAAAAAAGAAATTTTGGTCCACTACTTGCTGTTGTTTAGTTTATTGAAATTAGTTTATTGCAATATCCACTGTTTCTCTTGCTCTTCTTCATATATGACTCTGGCAATCCCCTCATCTTTCTAATTGAGCTGCATTTTAGTCCATGTGTTTTCTCACTGCATAGTTTTTATCTTTCATTTATATATCTTTGTCATGGATTTATACAGATTGGGAGATCATTTGTTGTTTCTAAGTTGAAGGATTATCCACAGTTCAGATCAGTGGCAATTGCAATTCAGAGATCTGGCTTTAAGGTTTGTAGGTTTTATATATAATATAATAGTGTTTTGAAATTTTCAAGTCTTTTGGTGTTTAACATATGATGATCCTTTTGTTTTCCCCATTTATCTTGTCTGTAAAATTCATTTCATCACATTTTATAGTCATTGCTCAAGATGACCATTGCTGTTTGTTTTAGTGACTAGGCATTCCTTTCTGTTATTTGTTCTCAACTGATTTATTTTCATTTTTTTTTTTTAATTATCTGTCTTACAGATTGTATTGCTACTTAGGCTTGTTCCTTTGCTGCCATTTAATATGCTGAATTATCTCCTGTCGGTGACTCCTGTTTCATTAGGGGAGTACATGCTGGCTTCCTGGCTAGGAATGATGGTATTTTCTTTGCTCTTTATTATCTACTATATTGAGGCGTTAATTTAATAATGCATTTCTGTTAAGTGATATAAAATGTGTACTCCACATAATTCAAACAACTAATGAATTAAAAAATGCGATTAGTATATCCATTCAAAGTTAATTAACTTTTCATTTACCTCAAAAGTAAAAGTCTGTTTTCTAAAGCAAATCAAGGTTGAGGCGTTAATGCCTAATATTTTTACTGTTGCAGCCAATAACACTGGCACTAGTCTATGTTGGAACAACTTTGAAAGATCTTTCTGACGTGACACACGGATGGGGTGAATTCTCCAAGACCCGTTGGGTAAGATATACTATCCTGTCGTTCTTTATGATCCTGTATCTTTATTGGTGAACATCTGAGATACCTTGGAAGTTGGCATGTTTACATTCTTGACTGGATCATTTAGGTGTGCTTTGTCTCATCATGCATATAACACGTGTCTCTTTCTCTCATGAATGCAGGCTTTTATCATTTGTGGCCTCCTGATATCCGGTAAGTTGCTTTCCCTCTAGTGATGCATTTATCTTGAACACTATCTTGGGTCATAATGACAGATATGTCCCTAGTTTGTTTTTCTAATAATATATAGATTATGAAAGTCTCGGATAAATATAGAATATATTATGGGAGGTTTCTTCTCCTCCCTTTTCTTGTTTTTGTTTTTGTTAAAAACAGAGAGTACCGATTGCATGGGGCTGCTCAAATGCACAGTGCAACTTCTGTTGCAATGTGACTTTCATAATTTCATTAGCCTGGGTGAATGTGACACGCACCACACCATTGTACATGCTATGTTTATATGCAACATCAACAACAGGACAAAACTCAATTTTTTTTTTAAAAAAAAATCATAAAACTCCCCAGCATTCGGGGCAAATAGTATTCTGCAGCATTTAAACGTTAGCTGAAACAAGATATCAGAACCTCTGGTATTTTGGAGTATTGGGAGATCATGTTCTTAATTTGTTCCTCTTTTGCTCCTCTTCTCTTTGATTGGGAAGGCTGGTGAGCTTTCTGTCTCTCACAGCTGCCCAGCGGTTGCCATTGCTTGCAGATGCTTGGATATTACAAGCATTTTCATTTGAAAAGTTGTATCAAATAAGACTAGGATTCCAATTTTTTATCTGATCAAGCAAGACTGAGCTTTGTTAATTTTGGTTCTGTGCAGTGGTTCTGATGATATGTGTTACTAGAGTTGCCAAGGCTGCTTTAGACAAAGCCTTAGCCGAAAATGAAGAGATTGATGGCATCGCAGCCTCGCCGGTATTACCAGTTGTAGCTGAACCATCCACAGATCTCAACCAACCTCTGATAATTAAGGTAGAAGATTCTGCAGAAGACGACCATGAAAAGTAAAATCTCTTTTTGTGTAAATTCTTTTTGTCCACCCAACCTCCTAGAAGCTGTGTTCATTTTTTTTTTTAAAAAAAATCCAATGCTGAAGCAGGAGATTCCTGCTCCTATTTATTTGTTTTGTACAGTCCCAACATTAGAAATATAGTTTGACAAAAATTGGTAATCCTTACAATCAAGATGATGAGATCATTGACTGATTATCTTTTTGTCTAACAGCAGCAGCTAGGCTCATCCCATGATAGAATATTATTTTGTAACTTCCCACAATATATTGTGGCTCTATATTGATGTTTCTATTCTCTTGCTTTTCAGCATAAATCTCTACCTTTTTAAAATCCTGATCATATGTATTTCATTGAAATCTTTGACTGCTGAAAATTAGAAGCTAAGGGTATGGAACTTTATTTTTACCCTCCAATCAAATATACCCAAGTATTCCCGTGGTTTGGGATAAAAATTGAGTGAAAAATAATACATAAAAGTTCTCACCGTATTTTATTTTGACGAAAACATTCCTAAGATTTATCGAGACATAGCAACCATATATTAGCTTCTATGATGCACGGATAACACGGGATATGCTGACACGCGAATTTTAAGACATAGGATACGCCGACACGCGAATTTTAAATTCTTATAAGATACGGGACACGCGTACATATAAAATATAAAGTAGTTTTTAAATAATTGTTAGAGGAATGAATAAATTTGTTTCTTAACTCGAATAGTGAACTGTAACCAATATTTATCACCGTTGACACGTTTTGAATGTCTAGTCGTACACTTAGTTGTCTTCATGTCTTGTGATCTAAAAGGGGAATGAAACTCTCAAACTCCACGATGACGATGTGTCATTAAATGATATGCTTAAAAGCTTATATGCTTATTTACAATTTTTAAGAAATTACATTTAAACTTGTGTCTTGCCAAGTAATAAGCGTAAGTATTCAGTTATGACGAATGTGTTGATCGGTTGATAAAGTGCTAAACACATTATAGCTACCACTGTTTCTTTGTGATTCCAAAGACTCCTATCCTAACCGGTAAAAGGTTATTTAAGCTTCTAGACGGTTTAACATCGGTTTCTGTTCCTATTTTTTTTACTATTTAATATAACTGAAAGGGACTTTAATTGTTTATAATGTATGTAAGAAATTAAACTATAAAATGCAAGTGGAGAGATACGCTCTATATTCTTATAGCATAGTTGTATTAGATTTATATTACAATGGATGGAAGGTTTTTTCAACCACAGTGTAATTTAGTTCTCATGATACGTATGATAAATTGGAGTACTTGTATTAAATTCGATTAGATACTTCGTCTTCGTGCCTGTGAAACGATTCAATACCATAAGTGCACAGCCTATGAAAAGCCTATGCTGTGAATCGCTGTGAGCAGGCTGTGCGCATAAACAATATAGGTTGGCACAGAATTATTTTTCATTTTTTAAGAAAAGGCCTGTGCAAACCTGAAACTTGTGTGAATTTATGGTTGTGCACAGTCGCACAGGTCAGAATAAGAATTGTATATAAGAATTTTATTTAAATCTATATCATATATAATGATAAATAATTTTATTTTTTATAAAATTTATGAACTATATTAATTTTATTCTATAATTTTTATTAATTTTTTAATTAAATATAAAATTATAGTTATTTTTTAGTTTTACAGTAAT
>NC_029788.2:5157679-5158758 GCF_000816755.2 Arachis ipaensis
AAATAATTGTAATGACATTTTGATTTTTTATTGATATTAAAATATAAATTAATTTTTTAATTATTTTTAATATCTTATTTTAATTATATCAAGTATTTAAAATATTTTTTATTTTAATAAATAGTAATATATACTATATCTAAATTTATTTTAAGAATATATGTTAAGAATAAGACTGGACACGCTGACACGTGTTGGTATTTAAGTGTGTTCAAAGTCCAAACGTGTCCGGAAAAGAATTTTTTACTTTTTATTAAGACACGGTTGGATATAACAAATACGCGTGTCGGACGAGTGTCGCTAAGTGTCGTATCCGAAAAGTATCCGACACGTGAATACCATAACTTAGCAAAGTGTCCGTGCTTCTGCTTCATAGATTAGCTTAAATTATGTTCATGAGGTTAAATAGTATGCATAGTACTCTTGATTTAATGTGACACCAACTTTTTTGGAAGGTAGGTAACATTATATTTAGATTATGTTGATACGATATTCTTATATCTCGCATAGAGAGGTGAACGTAAAATATCAAATTAAAGAATGTATGTAATATTTGTTAATTTCAGGGAAAGTCAATATAATTTATCATTTTTTTTATCCTTGTCTTTGGCTACAATTTGGCAGATCTTCGAATTTATTGGAAAATGGCCAATCCTATCCTCAGAAACCTTAGTGTTTCTTTGTCACCATCGATATTACACAAATCGTGAAATAGTTGGCTAGTTGTGTAAGCAGTATTGACTTATGAATGCGAATAATGAACCGTTCTGTGTTCAAATTTACATTAAAGAATTTTTAACATTTATTCGTATATTCGAAAATTCGTATAGTAAATTACTGTGTAGCAGTAGCACCTCAAACTCTCAAAGTAAGGGGAAAATCTAGTGTTCTGTACTTCTGTTGATTCACATGCTGATCTGTAAGTTTTGCACAGTTGCCACTATTTATAACCAATGTCAAGTGATAAGCTCAATTCTTTGTTTAAATAAGTAAGGAGATTTTGAATCTTATTTATATATGTAGTAATAATTCATTGATCATATTTTAAATAACTTAAAAAATAAAATAAAAACTTCTCA
>NC_029788.2:5158783-5164864 GCF_000816755.2 Arachis ipaensis
TTGTTTTAATAATTTTAATCGTTAATTTAAATTATAAAAAAATATATATTAATTAAAATTAGCATTAAAAATTACTAAAACATCGATGTTGAAAACTTACCTAAACAAATTACCTAACTTTTTTTTCTTTTCACAAGGTTAACACATTGATGGGAAGTTGTCCCAATCATTCACTTTCTTATATTTTGTGCATCCGTAGCTGTATTAATTTGAAAGAAGCGTCCACATCAAAATAAATAAATAAATGGAAGAAACGCATAAAGTGAGTGTATAACTTTATCTATGATTGCTTATTATCTAGGATTATGTCCTGAAAAAGTTTGTCGTCGTTTAAGAGAGGGAAGAAAGGAATCACAAGATGCACATATATATGAACCAAATACACAACTAACTTAAGTGAAGACCAATGTGTGTGTGTCTAAATATATATATGGTTTTTCTTCAAGTGCCCCTGCTGGACATTTTTGTTAATAGTAGTGTAAATTTTGAAAAAGAATCATTTTATTATTATATTGAATAAAAAAAACCAAGTGTAATTTGTTTAACCAAGTTTAATATATATGATTATGGGTCAAAAAAATAAATCAGGAATCACAAGCAACGCATAAGGTGAAAACTACCATAGCAAAAGATGAAGAATTGCAACATTATCCTTCACATGTGAAGGAAATATTCTATAAGTGGATCTCAGGATAATTTTCTAAGAAGGAGAGAGGTAGGTCACAACAAAAAATCTATAGTTGTCATTGATGACAAAAAGATCTGTCCCTTGATATGGAATATTTCCACTGAATTGTGAACATCATAATATGATGAGATTATTATTGCCAACTTGCACTGCCATGCATGTCATATTTAAGTTAATTCAAGTATCATAACTTTGTACTTTCCTCTGTTTCCATGCTTAATGATTCACATTATATATATATACACTATTTTTCATGGTTATCTCATAGAGCATTAAAAAGAGGAAACAAACCATGATTATGTTTAGACACAATAAATATAAAATATTAACTTTTAATATAAAATTTTAGTTCAATAGGTTAATACCTACCATAGGAATGAAATTTTTATTGGAGGAGAATTTTTCATTGAGAACTGGTTTAAAGAAAGTAACACTAAGAATGAAAGTTGAGGCACCATCATATGCTGCATCATCATGAATATGTGGATTGCCTTGTATAGTTGCCAATAGCGTGTTTTTGTTTTTTCTCCTATTCAAAAAAGAATAAAAAAAAGAAATAATTTGATTCTGGAAATTTTATACATTTTTGTCAGTGCAAGAAAACTTACCCACTGTCTTGTGTTGAATTTGGTGCGTTTAAGGGGACCCTACCATTTTCTTGATGGAAGGGATAAACATTATTCTATATCAATAGTCTTTTATCTTTGATATTTTATGATCTTAGCCGCTTAAAACGCTTACAAGCATCTTGATTGAGCCACAAGCAAGAGTTTAAAGATCCTTGATACTTGGTACATTGACAAAAGTAATTAACAATAGAAGTAAAGAAACTCACTTTATTACAAGGGCATGTTTTTATGTTGTTATATAAATAACTGAATCTTCTATAGTTCTGTCACAAAAACATAGTAACATAACACTACCTAGAAACTTAAGATGACCAAGAAGGACTTAGTGTCCTTCATGGGGAAAGTGAGAGGTTTCAGCCTTCGATCTCTCGGTGGTTGCTTCGATAGCTGCTGCGACCGGACTCAAGGCTATGGATTAGGGACAAGGATATGGAATTTAAGTGACCGGCCGGTGGAGCTGCAAATAAGGGTGGGATCAATATTGAAGAAGGTTCATACTTTGAAGCCGGGTTCATCAAAGAGGGTGGAAAGTAAGCGAATATATAAGGCTTATATGCCGGGTAAGAGTGGCGGCAATGGAGGTGGATTGAAGAGCTTGCTCTATTACTATGATGAAACTTCCCACCCTTATATTTGGATTCATGACATAGGTGGTGATTCCATGAGGATGGTTAAGCAGCAGTATATTAGCCTTGAGGATTTGAGAGAATCTTCTGAGATCAGAGTCTTCAGGGATCAGCAAAAGGGTTTCATATCGGTTCGAAAGCAAAACCGGCCAGATTTCTGCTGAATTTTCATTGTAACTCTTCTTGTTTGTGTTTACAAGAGTTGAGTATGTTGTGTAAGAAATTGGCATTTTAACTTCTTGCTCTTTAAGTTTCCTTTTGTTGTGTGTTATTGATTGGCAAATGGCAATAATTGATGATCATGTGTTTTAGCTAGTGTTACTCAACATGAATGAGAATTTGCATTCAAGTGATGTTTGTGTTATGATACCCGGTCATTTGGGATGATATACAAAGAAATCAGACAATGAATCATAGCTAAAAACTAAGGATTTACTATGCTAATGTTTTGGGCTAGTACTAAGACATTTCTGCTTACTATCATAATATAAAAACATTTGTAGGCCCTTTTATCTTTATTTTTCGGAAATTATAGTGACACTTGCTTTCTTCTTGAAAGAAAAATTTTTAACTGTACAAAAACAAATGCAAAGACACCGGTTATATCTAGTATTACATAGAAACCTTATCAGTATAGTTGAACAAGGAGGCCTGAAATGAATATTTGAATATTATTTGACTACAAAATAACCAAGCTTATTTTGCTCCAACTTAAAGGTTTAGTACAGGGTTTTAATCGTTAATTTCGGCATACCAAAATTAAGAAGTAAATAACAATGACACGCTCACTGGTGGATAGTTCAGGTGACATTCAGGTACATAAGAATCTAAATAAAAAGCAAAGATTATTAACATTATATTACCAAATTTCAAAGCCTATAGACTCTGTAATCACTAGACTATAATCAATGACAGTTCATTAAATTGTTCCTGCCAACTTGATATACAAGGAGCAAAGTTACCCACCTCTGCATGTAAGAGTCAAACTCTGGCAGAAAAATGATAAAATGTACAGAACTGTAAAAGGCAAAAATAATGGACAGACCATACATTATCTTCAATACAAATTTAATTTGTTTATGGAAAGTCATTCATCAATTGATCTGAATGGCAGTGCAGTGCCTATACAATGCTACAGAGAAAAGTAAATTAAATTCAATCAAATAAGTAGCACAGAATCTAGGGTTGACAAAACGATGCACTGTGGCAGAAGCAGAAAACCCTCCAGCTCAGCACCTGACAGATTGATCCTTGGGGCATGTCTGAAGGAAACTTGCTCTATGAAATAATGGAGGCTGAGCCTCTCATATGAAACTGTTTGTATTACATGTTAACAAGACATAATTTTTCAAGGCTCAGTTTAATTCCAAATTGTTCTTTTCCCTTCCTTTTCCTAAATGAATTTCAATCCTGTATACTCCAGTTTGGATTTACATATCTATAAAGTAACAGAAAAACAGCTTTGGCTCAATTGTAAGACCTTTTTAGGCAGGACCCTGACCCATTGCACCTGCCCGCGCTCTCAACATTTCGGTCCTCTTACTCTTCTCCATCACTTCAACCAACCATTCTGCACTTTCCCTAATTCCAATCCTGCATCATTTCAAAAGTACCTCAGATATCTGTCTTCGGTAAAAATTTGAAATGATAATTGATTATCATTCGTTGTGGATTAACTTTGGAAAGTTGATACGATCATACAACTGCCCAACTTACCCATCATAGGCTGACACAGCTTCAAACATGTGAACTCTTTCTTCCAGCTTCTTTAAATCTAGACAACGTGCAAGTTCGTCGGCTGATACTGCTTGCGGAAGATCCTGCAATCACAAGAATGTTAAGAAAGTGGCTACTATCATTCTGCCAATTTCCCAGATGGGCATAACTAGTACCTTGAGGTTGAAGGAAATTAAATGAGACATTCAACATGTACAACATAAATAAGCATTAGAACTACAATATTCCTTAAAATATTAGTCATTCTATAAGGTTTATAAATGATTAAGAGGGAGCGATAGATATACACCTGTTTGTTAGCTAATATCAAAAGAGGGGCTCCCTGTAGATCCTCGTGCCGAAGCACCTTCTCTGGTAAATAAGCCATTTAATAAGTTATTGCATCACTGGTTTTGTTTCACAATTACATACTTAGTATTATTTCAATACCAAGCCAATGCCTTGTAGAACTATTAAGTACTAAGACCAAGTCAAACTAACCAAGTGCAGACTTAGCATCTTCAAATTTTGAGGGACAGGCAGCATCTACAACAAAGACCACAGCATGCGCCTCTTCATAATATTTCTCCCAGATTGAGCGAAGACCAGGCTAACAGGAGGAACTTGCATCAGTACCTTAAAATATATATCCTCCTTCCCATCCCCCATCAACAAGATAATTTCTTTTCAAAAGAAAAACATGAATACGGGAAGAAACACAAGATAAAGCGAGTGCATTGCAAGCTTTGCATCAAGTAATACCTACTCTTCCTACCAGGCTTACTACTAAAATTGAAGAAATGAATTAGTTGTTTATGCTTACGGGATCAAATTTCTCAATTCTAAAATCTCCTTCAGCCTTGCCAAATTTAACAAATAAAATCAAGTTTCGGATATGCAAAAGGTCATGCTGATTGTCCAAATCACTAGTTCTAGTGACAGTTCAAATATACAGTGAGTAAATAATTTAGAGAAGTCTAAACCATCTAGTAGAAACAACTTACTCATAGAAAGTTCTGAAAAGTAAAGCATTTTCTTGTTCTTCCATTAATCATACTTAGTTGTTTCAGGGAGACTAAGAAACTTACATGTCAGGAACTATGTAGATGATTATTAGTTTAGACATTAAACTTGTAGAATAAGAGAATTTTAACAAGCAGCTCAAAATGGAACCAAACAAATTAATAATCATTCATCCTTCTAACATATGCCCATACCTGACCTCCCAAGTCCCAGAACACAAGTTTCCTATTTGCAACTTCAATACGACCGATATTCAACCCCACAGTTGGAACGATTCGATCAGGAGGAAGGCTTTCTATGTTTGAGTACACTGACTTCATCCTCTCCAGCAAAGTCTGTAAAGTTAATGTATTCAGCAACTCAACGAAACATAACAAAGTTCAACAATTTTGTAAAAATATGGCATTCAAAATATGCATTACTGTTTTCCCAGCCTTGTCAATCCCCAGAATGAGTACGTGAAGCTCCATCTTACTGAACAGATACTTCCAAAGACCATAAAACAGTGAAAACATCGTTGCAGCTCACTTTAATACACTTCCCTTCCCAATCTTCAGAAACAGAAGAATCTGAAGCTCATGCTATTTCACTTGATAGCTTATGTGTTCACAACAAGTTCACAATTCCGAAAGCGAGAACAGCACTCAGACTTTCTGTACAAGCAGCGTGGTAACTTGTAAGCTACCTTGAACCAAACTCACTTCAACTAAAATACAAATACGCCCTTTCTAATTTAACAGTTGTATCAGAAATTTTCAATATTCAATTTGGCAATGCACAAATCTAATTGAACAACATTACCAGACACAAAAAGATAAATTAGAAGGTAATTTTTTTTTCCTTCTGTCTAACATTGCTATATCAAATTTCACGGAGACGAATGAAGCTCTTTCAGATATCAGTGTCAGTTCAATCATATACCTAGTTATTCCTACGTGCATGATACAAATATTGAAATGCACAAATTTCTGTAAAATTCTCCGTTGAAAAATAGAAGATGCGAATCATTGAGGGTTCTATCATGAACCAATTGGAGCTACTGCAAGATGATTCCTCAGAGTCAATTTAGTTGCAACAGATCCGGGAATTAAGGAAAGGAGGGCAAAATAAGATGGAAGAGAAGAGAGGTGTTGAATGGATTTACCAGCGGCGGCGACGGGAAAGAACGGCGGAGGACGGCGATTGAAGAGAGATCCGATGGCGATGATGAAAGTGAGAATTGGATCAGAGGGATTTCTTCGTTTCCTGAGACCCAGATGCAGAGAGCTCTGTTTGTTTTTTCGTTTATCGTAACAAGAACCCAGCAACAGTTACGAAAATTATTTTTGTTATGGATGTTTTTTTTTTCCTTTGGGTTTTCTAGTATATTTGGATTAAAGCATGAGGATTTATATCAAAT
>NC_029788.2:5164923-5166031 GCF_000816755.2 Arachis ipaensis
CTGAGAGGAGAAAAAAGATAAATACTTAAAATATATACATATAACATACCTAAAGTGTACCAAAGAAAAAATAGTATAACCTTACAACTATAATGTCCTTGTCATAATATATATATATATATTTTTTGAAGAACTCTTTGTTATATTGGGTTTTGAACACACAAAAAATTATCCTAGGGGCTTCTCTTTGATCTTTACTAAGGTTCAAATTGTCACATTTAGATAGTGTTTGGTTGAGAGACAGAAATAGAAAGACTGAGACTGAGAGGCAGAAACTAAAAAATAGATATTGAAATAAATATCAGTATTCTGTTTGATGTAAAATAAGAGACAGAAATTGAAACAAAAATAAAATTCTAATTTAATTTGCATAAAGAATAAAATTAAAATTAATTAATTGAAATGAGAATATTTAAGTATAAAATGTTATTAAAGTTTCAGTCTCCATCTCTAAAAATTCTAAATCTGTGTCCCTATTTTTTAGAGGTACTGAAATACTGAAGACAAAAATAAAAATTTTAGTACCTGAACCAACAAATATGATACTAAATCTCAGTCTCTCAATCTCTATTTCAGTATTTCAAAACAAACACTACCTTGGGAGCATTCACCTTCTCTCTAATTCAACCATCATCATTCATCACCACTTTGGATTCTCCCATCACAATCTCTTCCCTATTTCTCCTCTTCTAGCACTGTAATACTGTATTTGTTGTTTCTTATACTTAGACTTTTTTATAAATAAAGTTCAATAATCTTTCTTAATAATATAATAATAATAGCACTTTTGTCTTGAGAATTTGCGTTAGAGTGTATAAAGAGTAACTAATTACGGTGAATATTAGTATTTTCAAAATTACTAAATTATGGAAAACTAAACTATAAGACTATTATTTGTTTGATTGATCTTGCATTGGATCTAGCATACTTTTTTTTTTTTAAACGTAGCTTATGTAGACTACAGAGGATTGGAACAATCATAAATAAACTGTACTAATAACTTGGTAGAAAAGCAAACTGAACCTAGCTAATTAAAGTGGAATCTAACTATACACGTTAATAAGCATAGTAATTAATGAATAAAACTTAAATTTCGTCCTTCACGTTC
>NC_029788.2:5166583-5176096 GCF_000816755.2 Arachis ipaensis
ATTTCCATGGTAACAAGGAAACCTTTGATGCTTTCTATGTCTGTGATTTCAGTTCAGGATGGAATTTCTTCCTTTCTTTTCGGGTGGATTCATTTATACGTATGATTCAATACTATAATGGATTAGAAAAAAAACATATAGGGAAGAAAAAGTATTAGGTACCAAAATCAATCAGTCAATTTTTGACGACTTAATTAATAATTAGTAATTAATAATTTTAAATTATTTTAATAAATTTGAATTATAAAAAATGATATTAATGAAAAATTTGATTAATAAGACAGTGGGTTATTCCGGATTCATTGAAAGAACATTTTGAGAGTTGGATAGGAGGGGTTAACTGGAAAGAGGAGCAGAACAAATGGTACATATGTTTCTTTGCAGTTATTTAGAATGTGTGGCTAGAGAGGAACGGACGGATCTTCAATAACAAGGATTTTGGAGTAGAAGCGGTGTTCCACAGATCTTTGACCAGCTATAGAGATTGGTGTAACTTAGATCCATTTTGTTGTTGATAGCAATGCCGAAGATAACACAAGGGGTTGTTGTAGGTGCTAAGTTGGGTTTGGTTTTGTTTGTTGTTTGAGACTCTGTTCGAAACTTCGCTCCACTTTATTGTGTTGAGCTCTTTTGTTCAAAAAAAAAAAGATTGTGTTGAGTAACCGCCCACAAAGTTATTATAATCACATCAGCGTCCGTCTTCCTCCTATCATTGCAGCATCTTCTTTCTCGCCAACAGCGCTATTTCACTGTCGTTGCAGCGCACACAACCACCATGTTACTGGCTCTTTGGTGCGCGGCCGTTTTGCTCCGGCAAAAGCTTTTATCGTGCGGATTGCGGTCATCTTCCTCGCCAGGTGCCGATTTGCTGTCGCTGCGGGGCGCTGCCACTCCAGCTACAATAACCGTTGCGTCACCGGTTCATTGGTGCACGCTGTTTCGTGACGGTGAAACCTGTTATCGCGAAAACTCGTGCATGTTCCATCACCAGATTGTCATCGAACGCGTATCTCTCGACATTGTCCCGAAGCCGCGAACAAAAATTCTGCATCTTCCGATGGTTTTGTCGATGGAACGTATATTTCAAGAAGAAGGAACGAATGTATCATCCATTGATGTGGGTTATGAATGTTCTTCTAATAGATGTGTCTTTTTATGCATGTATATTCTAATGGAGGTGTCTTTTGTGGATGTGTCTTTTAAACAGAGGTATCTTTTGCGAATGTATTTTTTTTTTTAAATGGACTCTGGAGTCCAACCCAATAGAAGTTAGCAAGAATTGACAGAATCTCTCTTAATTACTTAGTGAGATTGTTTTTTGAATGATACTGACGTTAGCGTTTTTAGTGTATAAAAAAAGAATTGACTAATGTTAACTTAAATATAAAGTAATAATAACAAAAAAGCATTGCTCGCTTAAACCTTTGTTTTCCTTTTTCTAAATTAAATTTAAAGTTAACAAATGTCCTATAAAAGAGTAATAAAACATCAATTAATAACCAAAAAATATATTAACTTTGTTCATTTGTAATTCCTCTCGAGCACCTCAAGACAAGTTCCTATCGTGTCTGCTTCTGCTATGTCTTCCTCCCCCTCTTTTAACCTTGAAAAAAAATATCTTATAACTTAAAAATATCTCAAAATCTAGAAATAAAATTTCTAGTAACATGTATAAAAAGAAATATCTATTTACTTAAAAGAAAACATCCAAAAAAAGTTTTAAAAAAATTAAAAAAAATAGAGCAACTTTATCCAAACCTAATCTTATTTATATTTTTCACTACTAGTCACAGTAATTTTTTTATCCAACAATCCGTTACTTTTTTTTCTTTTTGTTAATTTTTTTCACTCTCTACATTAACAATTCAAACCTTTAACTGTTATCTATTTACGTTATTACCCCACTCTCGCAAAGGAAAATGCGATGTGAATAAGTATCTTATAGTTCCAACTATTATTATATTTCATGTTACATTACATTACATACCAAGTCTGTCATTATTTGTCTTTGGTTTACAAAATCCACACGCATGTAAAATTTCAGTCTGAGATTTTTAATAACGGAAAGTTATGGGCAATTGGGCATGTGACAAAATTAGGGGCATCAAAATCTAGAACCATAATCCTAGTCCATATTGCATGTGGCATGGCCTATGTTGCACTACACTACTCATCTACAGTTAATGCGCTTGATTTATAAAGCATCAAAGCATCGTGATGCTAATAAAAATAAAATACACAATTTTCTAATTACAAAAATTAAAATAACAATCATTTATTTACAATAAGTATTAATAACGGTATAATAATATTTAATAGTAGTAGAAAAATTATATAAATAAAAAATTAGAAGTGAGTTAATACATCAAAATTTTTAATGTAAAAAATTTATTCAATGTGAGAAGTAAAAATTACGAGTTAGGAAGGAGGAAGGAGGAAGGAAGGAATGGTATGGCGTTGGTTAAGTGAGAAGTAGTCCAGGCTCCAAAGAATTGAGTGGACTGGGAGTGGGTGATGCCGTGATTAGGAACACGGCTCTTCTTTTCAAGTGGTGGTAGTGATTCTCAAAAGAAAAGTGTCATTTATGGAAGAAGGTTGTGTGCTCCTGCCATAACTTGAACCCCAATATGATGTTACATTTTCAGACACTGCCTAGTCGAGGGGATCCCTGGAATGATATCTGTCAGTTGCATATCAAAGATCGGTTAGATCGCAATGTGAGAGATAAGATGATTGTTGGACTGTCTATGGAGGTGGGTGATGGAATGAAGACCCGGTTCTGCAAAGACACTTGGCTACAAAGTGGGACGTTAAAGTTGAGTTTTTCGAGGCTCTTCTCTGTTTCAAACCAAAGAGGATCTGTCATAGGGGACTGTGGGTTTTGGAACGGGTTAGAATGGATTTGAAATTTCCAGTGGATGAGAGAATTATTCCATTGGAAGTTGGAACTAGTGGATCATTTGCATGAGACCTTACGGGCTGTAAAGTTAGCATGTGATACTCAGGATAGAGTTTTTTGGAAGTTTGACAAGGAATGTATTTTTTCAACTAACTCCTTTGTGCAGGTGATGCGGCAGAAATACTTCTGAAGGACATCTCCAGCTATAGTTTCACGAAAACGTTATGGAAAGACTTGGTCCCGCCACGAGTAGAGTTATTTGTCTGGTTTATTTTGATAGGCAGAATGAATACCAAAGAAAGGTTGCTTAGGTTAGGAACTATTAACCATGGTGATCACATATGTGTATTGTGTAAGAAAGATATTGAACATATCTATCACTTATTTCTTGGGTGCGAATTTACCTAGCAAGTGTGGGATGCTTGGCTATCTTACCTTGGGAGACAGTGGGCTATTCAGGATTAAAAGAACATTTTGAGAGTTGAACATGAGTTATTAACAAGAAAGAAGAGCGAAACAAATAGTTCATATATTTTTTTGCAGTTATTTAAAATGTGTGGCTAGAAAAGAACGGACGAATCTTTAATAACAAAAATTCTAGAGTAGAAACGTTGTTCTACGGATCTTTGACCAGTATACAAAAGAAAAGAGAAGCTTACTCAATATACATACAAAAATGTTTTCTTAGCATAAGCTTTCACATAGGAGCAATGGGTATAATTGTCATATAATGATGTTTTATAATGTCATTCAATTATATATTGTTTGTATACTTATATAGGAATTTTAAAATAATAAGTAGCTAAATCAAATACTTTTATTAATATAAAATACATAATTCAATCCATAAGGAAAAAAAACAAAGAAACTAGGTAAGGTACCAAATTATTAATTATTTTACAAAACTCATGAGCTCTCTCCCACATGTTTTTGAGCTAAATATTTATTATATGTTTGGCAACCTTTTGCAAAGAATAAAGAAAGAAGTAAAGATATATAAAATATAAATAAATTAGAAAATGCTTGAATATATAAACTTATAGCATTTTCATCTTTACAATAATGTAGTCAGGCACAATAGTAATGATAATAATTAAACACATGTGAGTGAAATCTGAATGACATGCATGCATCTTCCAACTTCCCAAGTATACACACATACATACAGAACAAAAACAATTGTAAGATGAGAAAAAATTCCATTGTTGTCAAAGGTTCTCTCAACACCTGCAGTTGCATTATTAATTTCCCATAGCATGCTAAAATGTAGTAGCTATAGTGCTATAAATAAAGGGGCCATTACATAAGTGAGAAATGAGAATTGTACTCTTTCTTGGTGAAGCTTCATAAATAGCCCCACTTCCCCTGTCACCCTTAAAATTGTGCAAAACTCTTATTCTCAATCTTCCTATTCAATCACTCAGCATACCCCATGTGAAATTTGAATGAAGCTCTTGCATGCCTTGGTTACCAAACTCATCCATCCCCCAATACACCATTTGGAGGCTATTTTTGGAAAAGTCCTATTCCTAAATTTGGAAAACACTCACACTTTATGTCCAGTGAAATTTTTTCTTACTTTCTTCTTACTTTCTCAAGTATCTAACTATCTATATGTATCCCGTTCTTCAAATATTTTTCTCACTATATTTATCTTTATTAGTATATTAATAGATATTATTATATTAACATATTAATTTCAGAAAAAGAGTTTAAGAATATTTTTGAATTACAATGTATGTCTCTTTCCTCTATTCTAAATGGTTTTTTGAATTTTTTATTTATTGGTGCTTTTAAGATTAATTGTGATGCTAGTTATCTTGATTCGGGTGATAGTGTTAGTTTTGTTTGTGTTATTAGAGATTGTAATGGGAGTTGGCAAAGGAGGTGTTTGGGAAGAATTGAGAGTAATAATATTCTTCAAGGGGAATTGTTTGCTATTTGGAGAGGATATCTCTTAACCTGGGATGTGGGTCAACGAGATGTTATTTGTGAGATAGATTGTGTAGAAGCGTTTAATCTTGTTACTAATCACCAAGATGGTTTTGGGTTTATTGATCTATTGGTGCTCAAAATAAGAAATATCATGCATTGGAATTGGCGTGTTAACTTTCGTTTGATTATGAGAGATGCAAAACGGTAGCAGATACTATGGCAAAGATGGCGATGAAGTTACAAATTTTTCATTTGAAGTTTCCTTCACCTTGGGAGTAGTTTAATAGTAGTCTTAAATGGAACTGTCCCTCTATTTAAGCAGTTTCTTTATTTTGTTTGTTTTGTTTTTCTGTGTTTGTTTATTTTAGTCACCAGAAATATTAACATATTAATTAAGAGAAACTCTTGGGCTAGTAATTTTTAATATTTTTATCATTATTTGATAATCACAAAAATTAAATTATTTTTAATAATTAAATTATATTGATTTATGTGTATAAAATTTTAATAAATATAAATATAAATTATATACTTTTTGTATATAAAACTATGCCATTTGAGTTATAACTAATTGGCTACTGGCTATATAACATTACTCATTAATTAATTCACATTTCTATTAACCGAATGCGTATGATCATGACAAATACGATGTTATTAATATTTTTAGTATTTTATGCTCAAACTAAAAATTCGCAAGTTCAAGTTTTAGACGTTATAAAAATATATTTATTTATGGATTATAAATGATCTTTGCTTAAATGAATTATTTAAATTTTTAGTTTTCAACTTTTTACTAATAAATTTTGTAAAAAAAAATCATTTCATTTTGTTGAATTAACACTGTTACATCTCTTTGTCTACGTTGCAATTTTAAAATTAAGAGTTAAAATTAGTATATATATACAATATAGAATACTTCTACTTTTTTTTGTCTAAATAAGGAAAGAAACAAATCAAAAACTATCCTAAATCCGAGCGGATGATTCGTTGGAGATCAACACCAGGCTCAAACCAAATAACATGATTAGAGTTACTCTTGGCACCATATTTAGCCATTCAATCTGCAGCTTTATTTGTTTCTCGGGACACCCATTCAACGTGAACAAGCCAAGGACGAGATAAAAGCTCCTGAATCTTGTGAACCAAATCAGTTACTTTAGATGAATACCCACTTGTAAGCTCATGCATGATGGGCAGAATGTCAAGGCAATCCGTTTCACATATAATATCCCTCAAACCGCAATCCCAAGCTAAAACCAGCCCCCTCCAAACAGCAAATAATTCACATCTGATTATAGACCAAGGGGGAATGCTTCCAGAGCAGCCCGAGATCCAATCTCCCTTAGAATCTCTAATAATACACCCAAATTCCGCTAAATTTGAATCCATATGCAAGCTTGCATCACAATTAACTTTAAAACTATTGCCTACCGATGGTTCCCAACACAGGCAATTTCGGAGAGACCTAAAGGCATTGCTTCGATTCCTGTAAACCTGTAAGTCCTTGGCGGTAATTCTGGCCAAGGCAACAACCTTATGGTCTGTCCAAGGGTTGTCAGTGTTGAATATGTCATTGCACCTATGTCTCCATACCCACCAAAGCCCTGCACCAAAGGACGCCTCATTGTTAGCCAAGGCCTTCCGAAACCACTCTTCAAGAGTAGTACCAGCCGTCGAGTCCAGGATACTAGGATCCAACATATACCAGATTGCCTTTGATCACAGTCTCTAAGGCAATGCTCCATAGTCTCATGCGCCTTGTTATATCTCTTACACATATCTGAAGAAGCTAAATGCCGCTTGAATCGAAAGGTCTCAGTTGGTAGAGCATCATGTAAGCTACGCCACATAGTAAATTTGAACTTCTCTGGAATGTTTGTGTTCCACAACCAGTTCCAATTACTGTTGGCATTCAAATTTAATGTTTTCTTTAATAACCATCTGTAACCCTCCCTTGCACTATACTTTTTTGTTGCTGCAGGCCACCACTCCCACTATGGCTCCAACTCAGTCAAACTAGGATATATCAGACCACAAATAAACTGCTTAATCTCATGCAGAATAGGCGTGGTAAGACTATCAACCTCCCAAGACACCCCTTTCCACAAGTCAGCCACCATGAAATCTGATTTAGAAATATGTACATAAGGAACAAGGTTGCAAAGCTTACCAAAAGGAGTCCACTCATCATACCAAACTGATTTGTGGACATCTCCAATATTCCAATGAAGCCCTTCCTTGAGATGCTCATAGGCACTAACAATGTTCTTCCAGGTAGCCGATGAAGAATTTCTACTGTTTCCGTTCATACCAGATTGATTCCTGAGATATTTATGCTTCAGAACCTGCACCCATAACTTCTCACTATTATTTAGACAATCACATACTAACTTTCCCAGAAGCGCCATGTTAGCACAGGAAGTATCCCTAATACCCAATTCTCTTGCCTTTTTAGGCCCACCTGACCAGAGGCAGCCCTTTTCCAGTCGCTTGGCCTTTCCACAAGAATTGTCTTATCAAAGAATCAATTTTATTACATGCATACTTCGGGAGAAGAAAAATTTGTATTTCATAAACTGGGATAGAAGCCATAACCGATTTCATACTTCTACTTTAATACAAAGGGGAAAAATATCTCTTTCAAAATATAAATTTACCTATTAAAATGAAATGAAAAAAAAAAAAAAAGTTCATGCCATATTTTCATGAGGGTCATGACTATTAAGATTAATATTTTTCCGCAATCATCCATGGTCTCCAAAAAATACTTTATCTAAATCTTTACTCTTCAGCCAACTCAAAATTAATAACCCAAACCCACATCCACAACATTATATAGTTATTTTGAATCATCATTTGCAAATTGTCTTGTTTTTTTTTTTTTTCTCCCTAAAATATTAACAGTGGAGTTAGAGCTGTTTTTGAAATCAAGAGAAGTCCAACAGAGTATAGGCTTATAAAAAGGGTAAACAATAATCTGACTTTTTATGAATATCCATTATTTTAATAATATCAATGATTTAAGCAATAAACATGTCTTTGTTTTTTAGAGCCCATTATAATTGAACCAAGACGAGTCTTCATTTTACTGAAATTAGACACCAATCCAAAACTCATGAAACGACCCAATAATTTGGACACTCCTGTAGGGATTTGGATTCTCTAAAATTTAAATTTCATTTTAGAAAGTAAAGTGTGATCTCTCACTATTTATTTTATAGGTGGGACAAAAAATAAATATAAAAAAAAAACTATTCAAGAATAGAAGATTATACTTTATCCTCTAAAATACAAATTTAAAATTTAAAGAATCCAAATTTCTCCCATAAAATTCTATAGGTGTATGTTTTTACACGTATGTTTAATTCTCTAGTTAGAAGGATTTTTTAACTAAAAAAATAATGGGAGAATTTATAGAATAATAATAGATGTACAGATTATTTGGCTAGAAAAAATATAGATTTAGAAAAAAAAAATTGTTTTGAGATTTTTCACCTCTAAAATTAGTTAATATCCTCAACGAAAATGAGAGATGAATAATTTTATTCTAGTGAAAACTTAGATAAAGTCGACTTCACGCGATGTTGATATTTGAGAGCCGTTAGATGAAAATTTAGTCAAATCAGTCAAATTATTTAACGACTCTCAAGTATCAAATTCACGTAAAGTTAACTTCAATTGAGTTTTCACCTTTTATTCTATATGATTTGTATCTAATTTTTTTTTCTTTTGGTGTCGTTTCTTTTGGGCATTTAGTCTCGTACTCACGTTTCTATCAAAAAAATGTTTGGATGGAGTTAAAATAGAGGTATTTTTTACTTTCTAAGCAATCCTTGATTAGAATTATACCATTAGAGTCTGACATAACTTGTTGATTTATCATGAATGAGACAGAAGTCACAAATGATTTTTTATTATTGAAAAAGAAATCTCGAATATAATATTGCGTTATAGATTATGGTATTTATCACATAAACCAATTTTTAGATTGATAATGTAGTAGACATCATCATAAATAATTACGTCATTTATATAATCAAAGAAAGTCTACATTTTTATTTTTTCACCAAATCAATGAAACTAAAATAGTATCAACAAAAAAAAAAATCAATGATTGTTTTTAAAAACTAAATTTAAATTCTTTTAAACCATGTTTAATGTGTCCACCAGTATTGGAATCATGCTAGAAATGGCTAGATAAGATTTCCAATGCAAGTATGTACTATGAGAAAGATAAAATGAAATAAATGTAAAATAAAATAAAATAAAATAAAATAAAATAGGCATATAGAAATGGCTGAGCAGGTGGAAGGGGCTCGGAAATGAAGAAATTTTGAGTGTGTGTGTTGTGTTGAGTATTATTGAAGAGTGGAGTCAGCATAATTTTCTTGGTATGCTCAAATCACTGCCAAGGATGTAACTGTAAATGCACTTCCACTTGAGTGAAAAATTCATGTAAATGTACCAAAGAGACCAGTCCTTGAGATCAAATTTACAAATTAGCCATTGACCCACAATAAATGGCAGTATTAATTGTGTCACCCAATTTTGGAAGATAAAGTCTGACATAATTCATTCCTCTCTGTTCATATTTGATGCTTTCACATATTCATAGTAAGTATAGTTTTATTTAGTTTTTTTTTTTATAATTTGCAGATTTTAATAATCTTATTACT